>NC_140933.1:143576664-143841664 GCF_014529385.1 Adiantum capillus-veneris | reverse complement strand
GGCAGCACCTCCCAAGGTATGTGTGTGTGTAGGAGTGTGTGTGTGTACTCAGTGTGTGTGTGAGCATATATCTGTGTGTGTGTGTGTGTGAGCACACTCTTATATAGGCTCTCCCAAGCTGAAAATCGAACCAGGCTACTAAATACATTTGGAAGAGTACTCACCTCATGCAAGGCAACTTAGTTACATGTCTACCAAGTGTCCAGTTAACTTAGTCTAACTGACTCTCACACTCTCTCTCAAGCATGGCAAGTCTCCCACAAGTCCCTAGTGGTGTGAGGGCGTCCCCTAGCTGCTAAAGCAAGCGCCCAGTGGCATGGGACTTGTTCCCACACAACCCCCGAGCCCCGGTGCTCCCCGCACAATCTTAGGAAATTTTGACTTTAGGCTAAAACGGGCGATACGAATCGGAATTTAATGTCGTAAATTGCTATACTAAGGTCTAACTAAGGTGTACTTGTCCGAGTACGTGCCATATTTAGCAGCCCCCGGTGTTCGAAAATGCATTTTTTCAAATTCGGGATATAGGTGCAGTTTTTCGAGACGGTTAAAACTAGACGGGTCGGGTGACCAAAAACTTACTATTTTTGGAATTTTTTCAAAAAATTATTTTAATTCACTTTTGGAAGATTTATAACATTACAAACATCATGGCACCAACAAAATTTAGAAAACTGCTAAAAATAGTAACTTTTTCCATTATGTTTATTCCATGATACAATGGTGCTCTTTTTTGGTCGGGGTCAGAGACCTTACAATCTCCCCAACGTGAAGAATTTGAGATGTGCTCATGTCAAGAATGTTCTTGGGTAGTCTTTTATGAGCGTTGGTTCGTCCTCCCAAGTTGCATCTTCTTCAGGGTAATCCTTCCACTTTACTAGATGCTCCGTGATTGTTCTGTTGTGTAACTTCCTTTCCCTTGTTTCAAGTACATAGTCAGATTGGAGCTCGAGAACTCCTTGTGCTGACATGAATAACTGATCTAAGTCCAATAGTTAATCACGATTAGGAATATAGGGTTTGAGTAAGCTGACGTGGAATACATCATGAACCTTTAAGTTTTTAGGTAACTTTAGCTTGTCGGCCTAGTCACTCACAACTTTAACGATCTCGAATGGTCCCAATACCTTGGGCTTAGCTTCTTGTATCTGCCTAGTGATAAGTTTCTTTTCTTCGATCGGACTCGTAGAAAAACCTTATCTCCTTCTTTGAAAGTTCTTTCCGAACGGTTCTTATCTGCATTGTGCTTATGTCTATCCTGAGCAGCCTGAATGTCTTGGCGAATGGCTCTAGTCTGAGCTTCCATATCTTCTAACATCTTCCTAGAGGCTTCTACTTTGATAGTGGGATCTGAGAAGTTCAGTGGTGCTAAACAGGCTTGTCCATAAAGAGATTTAAAGGGTGGCATTCCAATGCTTCTATGTTCGGAAGAATTATAATCATATTCTACCAAAGGAAGATAGTGTAACCACTTCTTTGGCTCTGAGAATGTCCTCAATGACTTGATTTACTCTTTCAATCTGCCCATGTGTCTGCGAACAATAGGCCCTGAGAATGTCCTCAATGACTTGATTTACTCTTTCAATCTACCCATGTGTCTGCGGATGATACGCTGTGCTGAAGGCTAATTGTGACCCAGTAGATTGGAAAAGAGAAGTCCAAAACTTTGATGTAAACTTGGCATCTCTATCATTGACAATACGCTTGGGTAAAGCATTAACCTAAAAGTTTCCTTGATGAATACTCGGCTAATATCCGAAGTAGTAAAGTTGTCTTTACGGGTATTAGATGAGCCACTTTTGTGAGCATATCAACAACCACGAAAACAGAGTCATAACCTCCTATAGAAGGTAATATTGTAACAAAATCCATACTGATGCATTCCCATTTCATCCGGGGTATGTCAAGAGGTTGAAGTTGCCCTGGTTACTTGATTCTTTTGGCTTTTATCCGCTGACAAGAAAGACATTGCTTCACATAGCGAAGTATGTCTCCTTTCATCCCGGACCAAAAATAACTCCTCCTGACAGCATGAAGAGTCTTAGCATATCTTGGATGTCCAGATGTAGGGCTATCGTGTGCTTCATACAGAATAGTCTTCTTTAAAGCTGGGTCTCTGGGTACACAGAGTCTATGTCTGTAGTAAAGACATCCTCCCATAAGAGAGTAATCTTTAACTTCAGGCATTTTATTCTGTTGGACTAATGATACTATATGTTGGTATTCTGGATCTACCAAAGAATCTTCTTTAATTCTATCCCAGATAGGGTTATTTGGAATAGAGATAGTGAGTAGCGTTAAATGGTAACCTTGCATTTGCACTACATTTCTACTTAAATGTATATATTTTTTATCAAAGTTTTAACATAGTGTTCATTCTCTCTTTCCGTAATAGCCTTTTTCCATACAAACACCTTACCCCTCTTAGATCTTTATGCATCTACATCATATTTCTCTCTTCATGCTAAATGTAAATAGTAAACTTAATTCTACTCTCCTAGTTTTTTTACTGCACATTCTTTTAACTAATTACCTTTACTAATTTAAATAGCTATCTACATCCCATAATTTGTAAATAAATAATTTATGGGCACTTATCTTACCCATCTTCTCTCAAGGGTAGGGTTAACCTTGTAGGCCTTCCCTTCCCCACCACTATGTGACCCAAGTCTTGGATCATTTACTTGTTTTGGTCAACAAATCTTAAATATAATGTATATCCCCAATAAATCAAACTTTATTGGAGCCTACCTCATTTGTTTAAGGTGGATTCTCTTTTGAAAAAGCATGCTACACCTTGGATGCATGCTAAAGGGGCCCCTACAAGGAGACTTGGTTCAAAAGGTGTTTTGGATGCATCTTGAACGCCTTAGCTCGTGGGTACACTTGAGTAACACTCCAAAATCAGCTTAAACACTTTGAGAAGGTCAACTTTGCCTTTTACAGCACCCAATTCTGAGTTACAGGCTGAAAGTTATGGTGAAAACAAGGTGCTGTGGACATTGTTACTGCAGGTCAAAGTTACAATCAGGTAAACCACAAAGGTGAAAAGTTTTCTTGACTTCTCCAACATTCTAAAATACCAATGGGGAGTTAAAAACCACTTGCATGTGGAGGGGTCGGCTCAAGATGCTTCCAAAGACACAACAAACAGGATGGGGACACTCTGCAGGAGCCACTGGAGGGACATCATGGTGGGCCCCACATACATTATCAACCCTTATGGAGCCTCCACGACCTAAAAGGCTATTTTTAATGAAAAAATAAGTCCCTTATTTTCATAATTGAAGGAATGGTCAAAAGGGAACCTAACTATGGTTAATTACCTACCCTAGTCAAGTTTAACCTAACCCAAGGTCTTGTACAACTATAAAAAGGCCCTTTGGCAAGCACAAAAATACACACACCTACTCCATTGCTGAAAATAAGCTCCTCTAAGGTTAGGGAAGCCCTAATCTCTCTCTCCTCTTGTCTCCCTATCCATTTCCTAAGCTCGCTATAATAAGCGGCACCATAGAGAGAGCATCAATATGCTATTGCTACCATTCTCTTGCAAACATTTCTCTTATCATACTCATCCCTAAATAAGGATTGTAGATTCTATATGAGATCAAGGATATCAAGTTCAATGATCTATCTCATGGTTTGATCAACAAATTGTTGCAATTGGGGTGTCGTCGTCACACTTTTGCTCTAAACGCATGTAAAATTGGTAAGCCTATCTTGGCAGCTTCTCATATTTTGTGCTCATTGGGTTGCTTGTTTGTTGAGAAAGTTTTTTGTGCACCATGGTGTCTATTTGCTTGGCTTCTCTCCTTATGTTGTGTGTAAGTAAGTCTTGGGGCTGCATAGATGGAGAAGAGCTCTCTATGCATGCCGCCTTATGTGTGTAAGTAGTCTCTTCTTTTGGGAAAGGAAAGGAGTTGTCAAGTATTTGTGCATTATGGTGTTTTGAGTTTTGAGGTTTTGTGCTTGCTTTTCTTAGAAGTATATGAGCACTAATATGGTGAAGGTCAATCTTTGCATGTGAGTTTGTGCAGTGTTCAAAGGGATTGCTTAAGGAGTGTGTGTTGAATGGTTGAAGGGCATTTTGTGTTGAAGCACATAAGGAAGGTGTGAGTGTGTGTGTGTGTGTGTGTGTTGTATATGGTTTGTTTTGGTTTCCTTCTTTCTCCATAAAAGAGGGTGGTGCCCCTAAGAAATATGTGTGTGTAGGGTCTCACGGAGTGGTTGTCTGGTGGGAGCCTTGAGTTGAGCCCCATCTCAAAAAATCCGCTCTCATAAAAGTGGTGCCCCCACTGAGGAACTTTCCTAATTGCCTTCTATTCTCCTCATGAACAATAGAGTTGCACCATATGCTTTTCATTTTTCACAACGCATCAGAATTAACATTTGTGTTGATCGCAAATTTTTTTACCAACAACGCATTGTTTTTATGTTTGGAGCAGAAAGACTTGGTGAAATCTTGGCATCTCCAAATCCCATCATTCTTCCATTCATTAATTATGATGATTCATTTGATGTCCATGTTTTTATTTTGTTTTGAGGCAGGGACAAGAGGCGCTTAGATAGCGATCCACTCAAAAGAAACTTTCTTCAAGAGAAAGAAAAAGGAGAACACATTGTCACATGAACCAACCTGGAGCTGCTTCTCCTTTTACACCCATAGCTCGTCAATCTGTGCACATCATAATTGCTACAAAATTTAGATTTCAAGCAACCATTAGGAGAATTTTTGGACCCACTCGCCTTAATGAAATTAATGCCTCAATCGACCCTTTTATTTTGCCTATGATAAATTATAAACTAACACTTGATGTATATATTTTCATTTTGATGTGATCACTCATCGTAGTCAAAACTTTGTGGTACACAAACCTCCTTGTATTGTAAAAATGTCAAGCACTTTTCCTACCTTTCATTCTAAAAATGGTGAGGATGCACAAGAATTTCTAGATAATTTGGAGATGGCACACCTCATCTCTGGGAGAGATCAAGAAGAGGTAAAGCTGTGTGCTTTTCCACTCGTTCTCAAAGAGGAGGCTAAGGCATGGTACGAGGCCTTGCAACCTCAAAACAAAACCAATTGGGAGAGGCTACGTGCAATTTTTCTTGCCAAATTTGGGCAAGGAGATACTCCAGAGGGTCTTTGGAAGTGTCCACTTCAACATAAACAGGTATTCCTTGAAGACTACCCATCTTATGAGGCCGTTTTCCTTAACCTATGGGATAGATGGGAGGCTACCTTACAAAACCAAGGTGGTGCACCAAACTTTCTAAAGAAAGATAGGTTCATGGATGGCTTGTACTCAATTTTGAAGACCAAGGTAGAGTTAAAATTCCCATCAACATTTGAGGAAGCACGTGAGGTGGCCATGGTCAAATTCAAGAAGTTAAATTTTCAAGCACATAGAACAAGGGACCTAAATGAAGTCATTGAGAGGGATTCTTCACCAAGCATGGGAGCACAAGTTAGGGGCTCTCTTACCCAAACTTCACAAATAGGGGAAGGATCACAACAAGAGATCTTGCAAAGATTAACTCAACAACTAGAGAGTCTCACCTTGAATCTAGTGCAGGGCCTACCCCAACAACAACAACCACTAGAAGGGAATCGCAATCAACAACGTCAAGCACAAGAGTTGAGATGCTGGAATTGAAACGAAGTTGGTCATGGAATGTATAATTGCCCTCACCCTCGAAGGCTTCCAGGGGACATATACCCTCCTAGACCCCCTCCGCTCTTGGTGCAGCAAGAGCATGCTCAAGCCCCGCAAATTCTTCATCGACCACCACCACCTCCAGTGGCAAACATCCCTCCTGTCCCACCAGTGGAGGAAGAGAGAGGAGTAAACGTCATAAAGCTGGAAGAGGAGATAGAGGTGAGCCCTATACATTTTGATGTTATGCCAGCAGAAAAGCGCACAAGAGAACACAACAAGGATGAAGACACAAGGAATGAAGAGTCAGAACCTGCAAGGAAGGAGAGGAAGAAAAAGTCAAAGAAGGAGGAAGGAGGCAAGAAGCAGAGGTCAAGGCGAAGGGAGATCGGCATCAACGATTTTCCATTAGGAAAGAATATGGAACCCTACAACATCTTAGAAGATTTGCAAACTCAAAAGCCCAATATTTCTTGGCCTCAAATCCTACATCTATCACCCAAGGTGAGAAAGCACTGGTCCAAACTTGTGAGCACAAGACTCCCAAGAAAGAAAGAAAAGGTGACAGTAAAGGCATTGACTTCAAAGCCACAACAAGATGTGGAACCTATTGTAGATGCTTATGTAAGGGGTAGGAAGGTATCCAACGTGTATGTTGATGGTGGAGCACAAATGTGTGTGATCACGGAAAGAGCCATGAATAGACTAGGGCTTGAAATCACTAAATCCTCTAATTGTCAAGCTAGGCTGGCCAACAATGCAAGTGTGAAGTGCCTAGGGATCATCGAGAATGTAAAAGTTTCTGTATATAATATAGATGCACGTGTGGACATGTATGTTATGCCAGCCAAGGGGGAGGGCTATCCCATCATCCTAGGGAGGCCTTGGCTCATTGCTGTGAATGCAGATCAAAAATGGGGACGAGGACAATTGATTCTCAAAAAGGGGAAACATATAGTATACGATTGGCATGAAGGAAAGCAGCTCGACATCAACTATGAGACCACGGTTGATGAAGAAAGTGAAGAGAGTTTTGGCTCAAGCGACGAGGAAGGTTCAACCACTACATCCAATAGCGAAGAAGAATCATCTTTGGAGGTAATGGGAATCATCTTCAACACATCAAAAACTCCATCAATAGAGGTTGACCCAACAAAGGAGCAAACAAAGGATGACAAAGGTGACCACAAGCACTTTGAAGACTTTGAGAGGATGCTTGCAAAAGATCTTACCCTTGAGGAGAAGCGGTCCTACATCGATATGCTCAAGAGGTATCCCAATTTTTTTATCACTGATTACTCACAAATTAGAGGTGTGGATGTTATAGAGCATGGCATAGAATTAAAACCAGGTACTAAACCTGTAGCTCAAAAGCTAAGGCGCCTAGGAAAAATACAACAAGAGGCACTTTTGACAGAGGTTCACCGACTCCTCAAAGCTGGTTTCATTTACCCTGTGTCTAACTCTGAGTGGGTGTCCCCAATTGTAGTAACCCCTAAAAAGAACGGAAAATGGAGGGTCTGTGTTGACTACAAACCGCTCAATGCTGCAACAAAGAGGGATCATTTTCCTCTTCCTTTCCAAGATGA
Source organism: Adiantum capillus-veneris (assembly GCF_014529385.1). Taxonomy (NCBI): domain Eukaryota; kingdom Viridiplantae; phylum Streptophyta; class Polypodiopsida; order Polypodiales; family Pteridaceae; genus Adiantum; species Adiantum capillus-veneris. The sequence continues at coordinate 143,834,415 of NC_140933.1, read as the reverse complement.
AATCTTAAACGAAGTAGCCGACTATGAATGTTACACAGTGTGTGATGGGTATTCAGGGTATTTTCAAATCAGAATAGCAAAAGAAGATCAGTTAAAAACCACTTTCATCACACCTTGGGGTTGCTTTGCCTATAGAGTGATGCCATTTGGGCTCACAACTGATCCTAGTACCTTTATAAGGTTTACAACTCTTGTCTTTCAGCCCTTCTTTGGAAAGTCAATTAGGGTTTTTATGGATGACTTCTGTATCTATAGTAGCCAAAGACTTCATTGCCAAAAACTTGAGGAGAGGCTTAGGAGGCTTCATCAATTTGGGGGACAGCTTAATCCTGAGAAGTGTCACATTGCAGAGTCACAAGTGGTATTGCTAGGTCATGTGGTTTCTTTGCAAGGAATTCAAGTGGATCCATCAAAAGTAAATGCTCTCTTGTCACTACAACCACCAACGACAACCAAGGAGCTCATGACTTTCAACCACAAAGTAAGGTACATGTCTCGTTTCATTCACCTTCTAGCGAAAGCTATTGCACCTTTGCACAAGCTAGCAAACAAACCCACATTTGAATGGAGAGAGGAACACGAATTATGCTTTACTGAAGTAAAGGGTATTCTCAACTCTCTTCCAACAATAATGCCACCAAATCCAAAGGATACATATTACATCACGCCAAGTGTAGGAATGGAGGCCATCGGTGTAGTTCTCATGCAAAAAGACCCAAAAACATGCTACATGAGGCCAATATACTTTGCAAGAAAAGTCATGACCGCTACAGAGAAGGGCTACACCGATATGGAGAAGGTGGTATTCACAATTATGTTTGCGGTAAGAAAGTTCCGATCATATCTCTTACCTGCACCATTTGTCATTCTCACCATGGAAAACAATTTACCATATGTTGTGCAACACATGAGCCTATCATCTAGGATAGCCAAATGGGTTCTAGAACTTCAAGAGTTCGAATACACTTTTCTTGTGGAAGATAGCACAAGGGCAGGTCTTGCAGACATTCTCACATACAAAGTGAGAGAAAGGAAAGAGTCACCAAAGGCAGGAGACAAAGCTACACCACAAAATAATGAGGAGGAGATGGACAATGCACACATTTTGTGCTTTGATGGAGCTTACCGATGACAACACGATCAGGCAGCAGGGGGGGTTCTTATTCTAAGTCCACAAAGGGAAGTTCTTGTTAAGAAAGGTATCACCTTGGAAAATGTTCATTCTAATAATGAGGCTGAGTATGTCACCTTAAAGTTGGGGCTTGAAGAATGCAGAAAACTTGGCATCGAAAGACTTATAATAAGAGGTGATTCCTTACTAGTTATTAGGCAAATCCAAGGGATATGGAAGTGCAAGAACCCTACTCTAGTGGAGTGGCTTAGACAGGTGAAGGCTTTGATAAAGAACTTTGAAGCTACACAGGTACAGCATGTTGTGAGAACCCTCAACAAGGAAGCAGATTATCTCGCTAATGAGAAACTTCAGATCATGGTGGGAGGTGTGAAGCTCTACGAACCAAAGTACCAAGGCCAAGAGGAATTGAAGGACATCATATTTTTCCTCCAAACTGGTGAGTGCCCTAAACACTTGGATAAATTGCAAAGGCATAGGTTGGTAAAAAAGGCAACTCCTTACCAACTCATAGGAGATGATCTCTATCATAAAGGGAAAGATTTGGTGCTAATAAGGGTGCCCTCTGTTCAAGAAATAGAGAGAATCCTCTTTTCATGCCATGATGTTGTCTGTGGGGGTCATTTTTCTCATGATATTACAAACAGGAAGATTTTGCAAGCAGGGTTTGTTTGGCCAAGTCTACACCGTGATGTCCAGCATTGGTGTAAGTCATGCAAAGGTTGTCAGATTGCTGGAAATCGACGACTCACTTACGAACCTCGAGTTCCAATAATTTTGTATGGTCCTTTTGAGAAGTGGGGTGTGGATGCAATAGGCCCCTTACCTCGCACATCTATTGGGAAGGTCTTCATCATTGTGGGAGTAGATTACATGACACGATGGGCAGAGGCAGCAAGTACAACACGAATTACAGCCGAGGAGGTATCAAAATTTATCTTTGATCACATATACAGTAGATTCGGCACACCATTAGAGATTTTGTCAGATCGTGGTCCAGGGTTTAGAGCAGAGCTCCTAGATAATCTTTTGACAAAGTTAAAAGTCAAACATTTGCATTCTACACCTTACTACCCTCAGTGCAATGGGTTGGTTGAAAAGGTGAATGGAATGATATGTAAAATCATTTCTAAGCAGGTTGCAGATCGACCAAACGACTGGGATCGCCATTTGACCGCAGCTCTATGGGCATATAGAACATCTTTCAAGGTATCCACTCAATTCACTCCTTTTCATTTGGTATATGGACAGGAGGCACTCCTTCCTATTGAGGTGGAGATTGCAAGCCTACGCATTCTCTCACGGGGAGCAAAGAGGCCAAAAGAAGCTTTGCAGGAAAGAATTTTAGATCTTCAACGACTTGAGCTTGATAGAGAAGAGTCCATCGACTATTACATTGCCCAAGCCACAAGCCAAAGGGACAAAATCAACAAGAAGCTCAAGGGGGAAGGATTGAAGGAAGGTATGTTGGTTCTTCGCTATGATAACCGACTTGATACTCGACTTGAAAAAAAGTTTTTGCAAAGATGGGAGGGACCTTTCATGATAAAAACAAAGTTTGGGAATGGTAGTTATAGATTAGCAGATTTATCAGAAAAACTCCACAAGACCAGAGTCAATGGATGGAGATTAAAGCCCTACTTTCAACGTATCAATCCGTTGATAGGAAGTCATCTACCTACATCGTCTAAGCTCCAAATTGGCATGGCTCCCTTTGGCTTGGCAAATGATCCACCTATTTTTAAAGCTTTGATGTGCCAAGAAGAACCAGCCTTGGGATCTCAACATACCCAAGGCAACCCTCCCATCTCCGATTTATGGGATTGAGGTAATGAAAAGCAAGTCTAATGGAGTAAAAGAGTGTATATCACTCCTCCTTTTTTTAGAAAAATAAGAAAAAAAAGAAAAAAAAGAAGAAAAAAAGAAAGAAAAAAAAAGAAGGAAAAAACTCTTTTGTTTCATCTAGGAGCATGAATGATCCTAGATGAAGGGGGAGGGCTAATATGAGTAGCAATAAATGGTAACCTTGCATTTGCACTACATTTCTACTTAAATGTATATATTTTTTATCAAAGTTTTAACCTAGTGTTCATTCTCTCTTTCCGTAATAGCCTTTTTCCATACAAACACCTTACCCCTCTTAGATCTTTATGCATCTACATCATATTTCTCTCTTCATGCTAAATGTAAATAGTAAACTTAATTCTACTCTCCTAGTTTTTTTACTGCACATTCTTTTAACTAATTACCTTTACTAATTTAAATAGCTATCTACATCCCATAATTTGTAAATAAATAATTTATGGGCACTTATCTTACCCATCTTCTCTCAAGGGTAGGGTTAACCTTGTAGGCCTTCCCTTCCCCACCACTATGTGACCCAAGTCTTGGATCATTTACTTGTTTTGGTCAACAAATCTTAAATATAATGTATATCCCCAATAAATCAAACTTTATTGGAGCCTACCTCATTTGTTTAAGGTGGATTCTCTTTTGAAAAAGCATGCTACACCTTGGATGCATGCTAAAGGGGCCCCTACAAGGAGACTTGGTTCAAAAGGTGTTTTGGATGCATCTTGAACGCCTTAGCTCGTGGGTACACTTGAGGAACACTCCAAAATCATCTTAAACACTTTGAGAAGGTCAACTTTGCCTTTTACAGCACCCAATTCTGAGTTACAGGCTGAAAGTTATGGTGAAAACAAGGTGCTGTGGACATTGTTACTGCAGGTCAAAGTTACAATCAGGTAAACCACAAAGGTGAAAAATTTTCTTGACTTCTCCAACATTCTAAAATACCAATGGGGAGTTAAAAACCACTTGCATGTGGAGGGGTCGGCTCAAGATGCTTCCAGAGACACAACAAACAGGATGGGGACACTCTGCAGGAGCCACTGGAGGGACATCATGGTGGGCCCCACATACATTATCAACCCTTATGGAGCCTCCACGACCTAAAAGGCTATTTTTAATGAAAAAATAAGTCCCTTATTTGCATAATTGAAGGAATGGTCAAAAGGGAACCTAACTATGGTTAATTACCTACCCTAGTCAAGTTTAACCTAACCCAAGGTCTTGTACAACTATAAAAAGGCCCTTTGGCAAGCACAAAAATACACACACCTACTCCATTGCTGCAAATAAGCTCCTCTAAGGTTAGGGAAGCCCTAATCTCTCTCTCCTCTTGTCTCCCTATCCATTTCCTAAGCTCGCTATAATAAGCGGCACCATAGAGAGAGCATCAATATGCTATTGCTACCATTCTCTTGCAAACATTTCTCTTATCATACTCATCCCTAAATAAGGATTGTAGATTCTATATGAGAGCAAGGATATCAAGTTCAATGATCTATCTCATGGTTTGATCAACAAATTGTTGCAATTGGGGTGTCGTCGTCACACTTTTTCTCTAAACGCATGTAAAATTGGTAAGCCTATCTTGGCAGCTTCTCATATTTTGTGCTCATTGGGTTGCTTGTTTGTTGAGAAAGTTTTTTGTGCACCATGGTGTCTATTTGCTTGGCTTCTCTCCTTATGTTGTGTGTAAGTAAGTCTTGGGGCTGCATAGATGAAGAAGAGCTCTCTATGCATGCCGCCTTATGTGTGTAAGTAGTCTCTTCTTTTGGGAAAGGAAAGGAGTTGTCAAGTATTTGTGCATTATGGTGTTTTGAGTTTTGAGGTTTTGTGCTTGCTTTTCTTAGAAGTATATGAGCACTAATATGGTGAAGGTCAATCTTTGCATGTGAGTTTGTGCAGTGTTCAAAGGGATTGCTTAAGGAGTGTGTGTTGAATGGTTGAAGGGCATTTTGTGTTGAAGCACATAAGGAAGGTGTGAGTGTGTGTGTGTGTGTGTGTGTGTGTTGTATATGGTTTGTTTTGGTTTCCTTCTTTCTCCATAAAAGAGGGTGGTGCCCCTAAGAAATATGCGTGTGTAGGGTCTCACGGAGTGGTTGTCTGGTGGGAGCCTTGAGTTGAGCCCCATCTCAAAAAATCCGCTCTCAATAGCTCCGAGAAAAGATTTTCGGCTAGGTCCATCTGCAACGGCATTTTCCTTCCCTGGTCTATACTTTATGTCAAGGTCATATTCTTGTAAGAGTTCTATCCATCGCCGTTGTCGCATATTGAGAATAGGTTGGGTAAAAATCCATTTTAAGCTCTTGTGGTCTATAACTAGCTGAAACTTGCGTCCCGAGAAGATAATGTCTCCATAACTTCAGCGCATGTATAACCGCCAAAAGTTCCAAATTGTGAGTAGAATAATTCTTCTCATGATCCCTCAGCTTTCGTGAAGTTTAAGCCATTGGTCTTCCTTCTCGAGTAAGAACTCCGCTTAGAGCAAATTTGCTAGCATCGGTCGCTACTTCAAATTCCTTACTGAAATCTGGAAGCTTTAAGATAGGAGCTAAGACCAAGAATTCTTTTAGTTTAGCAAAACTAGACTCGTGCTCATTCTTCCATTCGATCCTCATTCCTTTCTTTAGGAGTTCCGTCAAAGGTGCAGCAATACGTGCATAGTCCTGGACAAAAATCTTGTACCATCCCGTTATCCCAAGAAATCCTCTTACTTCGCTGACTGTTATGGCGGTTACGCCGCTAGCGGAAGCTAAATAGCGAGAACTCAACCAACAACAGAATTTGTCAGACGAGGACGGAGCTTGACCCGCAGGCGCATGGAAACAACTAGGTGGGTGTCAAATCACCTACTCGACCTTCTAATGACAATCACTACTAAGGAAATAAAATCTAAGTTCTAAAACACGCAAGTGACTGAAATCCGTACTACGAACGAATGCTATACGAAACAGAATCTAGAATCATTGAATCGATCTCAAACTCAAGGGGAAGTCTATACACTAGGTAAGAACAACACCCTAAAGACTTGAACTGCAAAATCAACCTATAACCACTCCGTGCGGTAAACGCGTATGAAGACAGGCCGAAAAATACAGGTGACCGAAACTTGACCCCGATGGTACTAATGTGTAGCTCTACTCGTTGTGGTTCTATAGATATGCTGCACGCTCTATTCCGACACACGAATTGGAAGAAAACTCACACCGAATCTCGTAGGAACTTACCACACGTAGAAGCCGATAGCGCGCACTCTTGGTATCTGTGCGTAGCTCTCACCGTTGCTAACACAATGGCGGTGTCGCTTCTCCAATGGCGGCCCCGTAGCTCGCGTAGCAAGGAGATAAGACTCTCTCTCTCTCTCTCTCTCTCTCTCTCTCTTAGACACAGTCACGGCGCTCAAAAACTCACTTTGATTAATAATTGAATCCTCCTTTTAGGTTACAAAACTTTGGCTTATATACCTCAGCCTTGGAGGTGAGAACATCTCTAATTATTTACATCAACAGGTGAAATTACTTCGGGATTACAAGCTGGAAACTCAATTGAGTCCCGTTACTTAATGAATGGCTCAAATCAAAATTAATGTCGGAAAGACATTTATTACAATCAATGGTTACAAAATGATGGGTGTGAGCAAAAATGCGGGTGTGATCCTCTGTTGGCTCAACACTCCCCCCCTCCGCGTTCATGTCGTCCCTGACATGACTTTTAGGCTTGATCAATAGAGTCCTGTCGTCTTGAGCATCTGCAAATGTGATTCGTAGCGTAGGTTGCCGATGGTCAAGGTTGGGCCGAATATTTTGCTTTCGTAAGTGAAAAAGCCGGTGTAGAAAGCTTCTTCGAATGTTTGCATGTGGAAGCTAGGCAAAAACATAATTCTTTGGTACAAGAGATGTAACACCTTTGGTGATGGTTGCAATGAAAGATCATACATCATATCCGTCACTGTGTCGGCCGTCGATAGTAGACTCGAGGTCGTGGCTTTATCTGGCGCGAACACTTCAATGCATGCTAAGAGAGTCCTGCAGATTTTCTTTAGCATCTGACACGAAAGGTCAGGAGAGCCAGTAAAGATTTTGATGGTGCCCGTTATGGTTTTCACCATGTAGGCTTTACCTATTCTCTCTCCTGCCTTTGGTCCTGGCATCCTTGGGTAATTAAGCCAATTTGGCTTCTTTTCTGCAATCCTGCCATGCTCTTTCCAGCTTCTGACTCTTGGCACCGGGCAGAAGGTTGCATCCTCCCGAATCTCCTTTGGAGCCTCTACCAAGTAGATGAGGTAGGCTGGGTATTTGTTCAGCCAACCTTTCCTCCATCTAGGTTGAGAATCTACAATCTTCTTTGATTGTTCATCCTTTGTGATGTCGCCTTCGTAAAGAGCGACATACTGCTCCTCCTCTATTCTCTTTTTCGTCTTTATCACTTCAAATTTCATCAGAGGGAAAGGTAGGCTGGGTTGCATCCACTCTTCATGGAGCACTTTTGTGTCTAAACCTTGAAGTCTAATGGAGATGAGGAGTCTCCTTTCCCATTCCATTTCCGCCTTGGCACTTTCCTCTGTTGACTTTTCTATTTGGTCCTGGAGCCTTTGTTCTTCTTCTTCGGAGATTCCTGAAGTCGAGGCCACTTCTTGAACTGGGGCTGGATCTTCAATTGTGGTTTCCTCTCCAGTTTCTGGTAGCTCTATGGCTGCTCCCCCTGCTTCTTCTTGTGGTGTCTCTGTTTCTCTTCTTTGTTGCTCTTGGAGGTCTTGGAGCTGTTTGCGGAGGGCCTCATTTTCTGTTTTTAGTGTTTGGTTTTCTGATGTGAGCCTCTCCTCTGCAGCCAACGATCCCTCCGCCATGTGCAATCTTTGCACTTGCTCTAACCTTAGCTCTCTTTGCAAACTTCTGACCTAATCTTCCAGAGCTGGTACGAGGGCTCCCTCTTGTTCTGTTCCTGCTCTGCTAGCTCTAGGGTTGGTCCTGAGTCTCATGATTGTCCTTTCTTGAAGTTCGACTCTTTCTCTTAGCTCAATGAGCTCATCCTTGGCTGCCTCCAGCTCATCTTCTATTCGCTCCTTTGCTTCCTGTGAACTTGTTACCTCTCTTGAAGCTTCGGCTAGTTGGAGTATCAAGCCGTCTCTCTCGTTTTCTGCGTCGTAGAGTGATGCTTTATGACTTTCTGATTCATTCATAGCATTCTCTAACTTCTTCTGCAACTCTGATTCCTTTTGTTTTGCTGTCTCAAGTGCTACTTCCTTTGCTCTGGATCTTTCTTTAATCTTGCTGAGCAGTTCATGCACCATGTGCATGTCTTTTTCATCTTCATCTGTCAACTTGACAGCTCTTTCTACCACCACCTCCAATGGCTTCGGCTCTTCTAGTATGTTCTGTTCGTCCATTTTCTCTTTACTCTCCTTTGTACCCTTTGTCTTTTCCTTCGTCCCTTTCCGATCATCTTGTTTCCGTAGGGATATTCCATAAACTGCCTCCAGGGCCTCCTCTTCACTGTATCCGATCGCTACCAGATCCTCATAATCATCTTTCTTTTGCTGAACTGGATCTATCTCCTTTTCCTTGGTCCCGGCCTCCGGCTTTTCCATAACTTCTGTTTCTATTTCTATTGTGGTTTCCTCCACAATAATTTCCGTCTTCTTCGGGCTTGGTACAACAGTAAAAGAGGGCTGATTGTCCTCAGTCATCTTGGCTTTCCCTTTGTTTGCTTGCCCGTCTTTCTCTCAAAGTTCAGTAGACTCATCTACTTCCTTCTTCTCCTTGTCGTCCTTTTTCAGCTCAGCTTTTAAAAGCTGTACTTCCTCTTCAGTATAAGGCTCGACAGGTTGCTGCTCCAGTATGGCCTCCGACTCCTCATAAGCTCTAATATATTGATCATATTGATCAACATGTGGCCTGGCTGAGCTGGTTCCGACTTTACTGGGGTCTGGCACCCACATTTCTTCGAAGTCCCCCTTTAGAGCTCTTTCCGCTCTAAATTGCTCTACCAGCCTTTCCATTCTTGCGGCTTTTTGACTTTTGGTTTGCTTGGGATCGGCCTTCTTCTTCGCTTTCTTCTTGAGCGGCTCGTCCACAGCCTCTTCAGGTTCTGAAGCTATTTCTAGTTTTCGGCGTGCTCTTGTGGACGCCCTCTTGGATACTTCTTGCTGTTCTTCCTCCTCATCGGCTTCTCTAAGCCACTCATTCTGGGAGGGAACCTGTGGCCCTTGATCTCTGGCTCCAATAGCTTCATAAGCTATTCTTGTTAGGATTTCTCCTCCTCCTATGTACTTTGGCTTCTGGTTGTGCATGGCGATTACTTGCTCGTGGATGTATTGAGCATAATTCACCTCTTTTGGCACGTTGCTCTTCAGTGCCCATGTGATGGTTGTCGCAATGGCATGGGGTGGTGTAGTATACTTCTGCGGTCTTTTACTGCACACATGGAAAAACTGGTTGTATAATCGGCAAAGGGTTGCCGCTCGTTGATCTGCCATATCTCCGTAGGTTGTATTTTGTTTCTTTGATCCATAGACCTCTATGGCCTCCCTTCTTTCTCTGACAGAACTCCCTTTGTTGTGCAGCTTCAATGCATTTGCAATGAGCTGTGGAGTGATCTGTACTTCAACTGTTTCTCCATCCATGGCTGTCAACGTGGCTTTCCCATCCTTTTGAATGGATGTTGCCAACTCATACACTCTTCTTGTGTCTACACCTGATGGTCTCGAGGTGAAGAACCTGTGTAAGTCAGCCTTTTCCAGGTATCTGCTTATGTTCTCTGATCTGCTATAATCCACTAATTCTCGTGGGATCATAGGTACATCGACCGATTGCCCTTGAGGATCTCTGAAAGTCCCCTGGTAGATCTTTATCCCTCTTTTTCTAGTACTGCTTCCTCCACCCAAGTCTTGGTTGGCTTGAGGGTTTCTGTTGGAATATCAAAAGGTTCTGCTTCTGCAAGAGCATCCTTGATGGTTGGTCTTTTTCTCTTAGTTGCCGATGACTTAGCGGAATCCATGGATCCTGTAACTCCAATTATAGAAGTTAGCGTCTTTTTAGTACTGAAAGCCGAAATGAAGCTTTTAACTATTCAAATGACTTGAAAATTGAAACATGAGCTATTCAGGGCCTAAGGATGCAATGTAGGTGAAAAAATATGCAAACTGGGCTCAAAAACATGCTTGAGACATCATACGCGTATGATGTCTTTTGTGTCAGAATGACTTCATATTGGTTGTGCTTGTAGCTGATAGTGTATACATGAGTATCATATGCTTGGATTTGAGTTTGGATCCCATTCGGTCAAGTTTTGGCCAGTTTACTCCAGTTCAGGCTCTTGGCAAAATTTTGAAAGGGAATTGGATTTTATGATCCAAATTGGGTAAAACTTGGTGGATTACTTTCAAATGGCATGTAGAACACTTCTGTTTGGTGGTTGAAGCCCTGAGGTGCCAAAATCACATAGTGAGACATCATACGCGTATGATGTCTTTTAGTGCATTTTTGGACCAATTTTCTCTATAAGCTTGGTTTTGGCTTTAGATAGGCTTATTCAGTGGATTTATCAAGTTTGGATAGAATTTGGACTAAAAATGGCTCTGGAGACATCATACGCGTATGATGTCAATTTTTCATGGGATTGGTTCTGTGGACTCTCCATGTGCTAGTGAAGGACTGTTTATACTCAAATCTTGGTTTGGACTTGAATATGTTGGATTTGGGACAAAAATAGGCTTTGTATGAAGGATTTTCTCTTAATTGGGCTAATGGGGTGATCCACTTGACCAAATGGTTCCAAACTTCATATGTAGCATGTATTAGATATATATAATGGATGTATGATGACAAATGAGCATTTTTGGCTCTGTAAGTGCAAATAGACATCATACGCGTATGATGTCTTTTGTGTCAAAATGGTGCTTTTTGGTTCCAGATAGCTTGTAGATGTGTTAATCAACAATCCTACAAAGTTTCAATGAGTTTGGAGTTATTTTGACAAAATTAGGACCAAAAATCAATTTTATGGCCTACTTTGCGTCTTTTTGGTTTTCCTTGGGTTTTCTAACTCCAATTCTCATGATACTTGGTTCATAGGATGTGATTAACATGTGGAATGAGGCTATGCACTCAAATGTTGAAATGAATGTGAAAATCATGCTGTGAGACATCATACGCGTATGATGTCTTTTCTTGAAATGTTGGTCTTTTTGTGCAAAGAATGCTTTGTGCTAGTGCCCTAAGCCCTGCTAACTAGTTTTCAACTTAAAAAGTCATCAGTTTAGCTAAAAAGCCCCCTTATAGGCATTTCAGTCTCCGAAGTCGTCTTTTTGCCTTGGAGTTGAATTTCTTCAACTTTTCTTCTTGAGAGTTGCATTTCCAGCTCATTGGATATGTTGTGAAGCCATCCAGTTGGTTGGATTTGACTTTGGCTCCCCGTTCTCCATCTTTATCCATTTGGTTGCTCGAAAGCGTCTTTTTCACCATCGGTAAGTGAATCAGCTTTCTTTTGGGTTTTGCTTGCAAACATAAGTCATCCATGTATAGTTGAAACTGCTCGTGAAGTTTCATGTCATTTGGTCGTCAATTTTAGCCGTTATGCCAAAATGATGCTTTGTGTGTCCGCAGCCGAATCGGTTGTTCCGACCTACTTTTGGTGATCCAAACCCGGAGATACTCCATGGTTGCATTGCCCTCGATGTTGTTAAGCTTCCTGAGAAGTTTTGTGTCGTTCCGACAACTTTTTTCTGTTTGCCTCTTGCAGGCTCTGTTGACCTAGGGTTTTCCCAGTCGTTCTTTCTCGAGCTTTGAGTGCTAGAAACTCATCTTCTATGTTAGGGTAACCCACCTCTAAGTTCTTGCAAGGTTTGGTTAGGCGGTTGTGCCCCAACCTAGCGTTCTTCCCCATTCCCCGTCTGCTCTTGTTTCTTGGTTTTGGTGAGTTTTCGCGACAAAAGTTAACGATAAGCATCAAAAGCTTATGGCAACGAGTCTACCTCTCATGTCTGGTGTCCTCTGAGCTCTCATAGCAGTCGTAGAAGGCGGTAGAAGGTCGGATGCTCCTGTGTGCTCTTTGCTCTCTCCAAGAAGGTAATAGTGGAAATGAGCTTGATAGTGAAGTGAAAAATACTTAACTTCGGGCTTCCCGGATCACTTGTTACCAAATTTGACATGTGCTCCTATCTCGTCGTGAAATGCACTTTAGGATTTGAAATTTCTCAATTTGGACTCCATTTGACCTGTTTCTGAGAAATCTGTCCACTTTGCCAAAATTCTGTCATTTCGGGCTTTCCGCAACTTTTTCAGAATTGTACCCCATTTTTACCATGGGTTGCCCTTGTCATTAGGATCATCACCGTCTATTCTTTTCTTTTTTCCGATCTCATTTCACCTGCTTTTTTATTTTTCTTTTATTTTTATTAAGAAAACCATAAAAAATAAAGGAAAATAGCAAATTGAAGCCAAAAAATTCCAAACATACACGATAAATATCTGGTAACCCTGTGTATATGAATATACACTTCTTTGTGATTTTTGGACTTGGATTACCACTTTTTTCCACTTTTTAGCTCCAAAAACACTCTTATTTAGTGATATTTACACATCTAGAGACCCAAATTCATCATTTGATCTCTTCTTGTTGCAAAACAAGGTATATAAGGGCATAAATATTATCAATATCCGCAATCAAACATAAAAAATTACAAAATCATGTAAGACACTGCCCTTGTAATATAATTTTTGTTTTTCTTTGTTTTTTCCGCTTGTAGCTGCTTTGTAGCTCCTGTATACCTCCCCCCCTCCTAGTCTGAGTCCTCTCGGACGACTATGAAGTGTCTGTGGGTGAAGCATTGTAGTTGTTTTGGTCATAAGTTCCCAATGCAATTGTAGAGCGATGATACAACAGTCTTTCCAATAAAGCTGCTCTTTGTTTGATTGAAGGATTGGTGGTCGGGTTTTGGGTTGGTTTTGGCACTTCGGTAGTAGAATCAGTAGATGGATTCTTCGTTACCTTGTTGTCATTTTTCACAATCCAAATCTGCTTCCGCTTTGCTTGTGCTTGCCACAAACTCTTTGCGACCCAAACCTGCTTTGTTCTGTGTGTTGATTTCCTCTCCTTGAAATACCTAGGAGTTTCCGTTGATTGTATTGAAGGGAGTTCCTGTTTACAAATCTTTGGGATCCAAATTTGCTTGCTGTCGCTTTGTGCCGTCATGAACTTCTTTGGAATCCAGATCTGTTTCACTGTCCTTGATTGTCGGGGATCACTCTGTTGTCTGGTATTGAAGACTCTGTTTGTTTTTTCTGGCACCACCTTTTTTGGTCTCCATACCAACGTTGACTCCGTTTTTTTCCAAGGTTGAGCTGTTATATTATTGCTTGTCTTCCTTATCCACTGTTGAGAATTCCTCGTCGAAGAGTAATCCGGTTGTATAGAAACTTTTGGTTGCCATTGCTTCTTCTTTTTCTCTGGTTGTTGTTTCATCTTTGTCTTTGGATTCGTCCTTTGGAGTTGGCTCTTCTCCTTTGGTGAACTTAACTGATTGACTTTCACCTTCGTATTTGATAAGCACTGATTTAGAACTCCAGTCAATCATTGCATTGTATTGCTTCTGCCATGGTTGTCCTAGCAATAATGGATGTTGTGTAGCTTGGTCTTCGACCACGTAAAACATATGAGGATACACATATTGGTTAATCTGTATATGTAAAACTGTGCATTCGACAGTTTTGATTGAATTCTCAGAGTAACTTTTTAACTCTTGCTTGGCAGTTTGTAGTTTAGTGTCATTTGTCAATTGTCTATACAAACTGAGTGACAGTAGGTTAGCTTGAGCTCCTGAATCCAATAGTGCTCTGGCTTTGATTTGGTTGGTTCCTACTTTGCATTCAATGATGGGTTCTTCTTTGTCATTCCCCATTTCTGTTATACTAACTGCGTTTATTCGTATTGCTCCTTCATTGCGCTGTTTCTGACGCAGTAGTCTTCTTTTCTCCATTCTTTCCTTCGCCTCGGCTTGCGCTTCCTCCTCAATCTTTTTCTTTTTCTGGACACGCAGCTTTTCTTGATGTATTTTGAGAAGCATGTCTTGTGTTAGCGGCAACAGATACTTTTTCACTCTGCATCCACTAATCCAATTGGGCATTTCTTCTCCGTCTAATGTAGCAAGCTTGACGGCTCCACTTGGTGATAGATCTTTAATCACCAGAGGTCCCATCCCTCGCTTTTTAAGCTTTTTAGCATGCTGTTTCAGAGTGTAAACTAGGACATAGTCCCCAACTTTAAACTCTTTAGTCCGCACATGCTTATCAAAAAATTCCTTTTGTCGCCTTTTTTGAGCGTAGATGGAAGCTACTGCTTTTAGGCGAAGCTCATCTAGCTTTTCCAGGTCATCTATTCTATCAGAGAGCTCGTGCCCTGTCCATTCTAGATCCTTAGCCACCCTTAAGGTTGAAATCAAGAATTCTATTGGCAAGATAGCATTTAGCCCAAAAACCATGTTATATGGGGTCGTTCCTATTGATGTTTTATATGCTACCCTATATGCCCATAATGTTGAATGCAACTTCTGGTCCCAGTCAGTTCTCGACTCAGATACAATCTTCGTAAGGACCGTGCATATGGTTTTGTTTGTTGCTTCAGCTTGTCCGTTTGCTTGTGGATGATACGGGGCTGATTTCCTATGGATTACCATGAATTCATCTAGAAGGATCTCTATCACTTCATTTATGAAATGTGTGCCTCGATCACTCACAATTTCTATTGGCAATCCATATCGTACAAAGACGTATTCATATAGAAATTGTGCCGTGGTCCTGGCATCTGCTTTTTGAGTTGCCTTTGCTTCGACCCACTTTGTTAGATAGTCTGTAGCCACAATGATGTATTGTGCATGAGTCTTATATGCAGGAGGTGAAATGGGTCCGACATAATCAATCCCCCATTTTGCAAAAGCCTTGCCCCCATCATTGGTCTAAGCGGCATATCATCTCTTTTAAGTGGTACTTTGGTCCGCTGACAGTCATCACACCGTTTAACGTATTCCTCAGCGTCCATATGTAATGTTGGCCACCATATTCCTGTGGCTAAGACAAGTTTTGCTGTCTTATCACCTGAGAAATGGCCTCCACCTACTCCTCCATGAGCTTGCTCCAGGATTATCACATACTCAGACTCTGATGCGCAAATCCTAAGCTGGTTGTCTTTACCTCTCTTATAGAGTTGATCTCCTATTAAAGCGTAATCTCTAGCTTCTATCTCTACAGATTTCTGACGAGCTTTTGACGTTCCTTCTGGGAAAGTTCTATTTGTGAGATATTCAACAATATACTGACTCCATTATGGAGCGATCATTATCTGATATAATGTTGAATACTCGGCTGGCGGTTTTGATGAACATACAATACATACTGTGACATATTCATGTACGCTTTCTTTCATTCCTGGCCAATAGACTCCCAATTGTAACAAATTCCTATATGTGTTCCTTCTTGAACAATGAAATGCACATTCCTGAACATGTACTTCGCACAGATATATATTATATTCCTCAGGATTGATGCATAGTCGTAAAACATGATCATTTCCCAATTGATACAACCTTCCTGCAATCAATTGAAGATTCTTGGATTGCTGAATAGCAATATGTTTCAGGTTGTATTCTCTTCTATCGAACTCTCCTCCATAGGTTAATAGGTCAACGACATTTTGAGACCACTTAGGTATCATTTCTATGTTGAACAAGTACGCGTCTGGCATGTCGTCATCTACTCCTATAGGGTCTTCTCCATTCGTCAATCGCGAAAGATGATCAGCTCTAAGATGTGTTTTTCTTTTCTTTCACTACTACCGTGAAGTCGAATTCCAGTAAGATAATGAACCATCTCACTATTCTCCCGGTATTGCATGGTTTATTCACTAGGTAGAGCAAGGCTTGGTGATCCGTAAAAAACACAAACTTGTTGGCTAGAAGATAATGCCGAAATTTCTTCACAGCATATATCATTCCTAATCCCTCTCGCTCTGTTGTGGTGTAATTCTTCTCTGCATGGTTGAGATGTCGACTGGCGTAACAGATAGGAAAATCCATGTTTCCTTCTTCTGGCTGAGCCAGAATGCATCCTATTGCATATGCAGAAGCATCTATGTGCACATGGAATATCTTCTCCCAATCTGGTGATTTCAAGACTGGAGCAGTAATGAGTGCCTCTTTCAATTTCTTGAATGATTCCTCACACTCCTCTGTCCATTCAAAGTTCACTATTAGCCTGTAAAGTGGTTGGCCTATTATAGCGTACATGTAAATGAATCGTCTATAATATCCGCAATGTCCCATAAAGCTCTGTACTTGTTTCGCATTGGTTGGTCTAGGCATATCCACTATAACTTTTATCTTCTCTAAATCCGTGGATATTCCGTTTTGTGAGACAATATGTCCCAGAATTCTGCCCTGTCGGACCATAAACACACATTTCTCAGGATTGAGACAAATGCGATATGTCCTACATTTCTCAAATACTTTTCTTAGGTGTTCTAGATGCTCATCTCTCAGTAGAGAATGTACACATAAGTCATCCATGTATATTTCGAGAAACAGCCTTAAGTATTCTTTGAAAGCATGCGTCATCAGCCTCTGGAAGGTTGCGGGAGCATTGGTTAGACCAAAAGGCATAACCCGATAAGCATAAATTCCCCACTCCGTTGCAAAAGCTGTTTTATGTTGATCTTCCAGTGCTATGGCTAGCTGGTTATATCCTGAAAAACCATCAAGAAAGGAGTATGCTGTTTTCCCTGATACACGCTCTAGAACATGATCTGTTATCGGCAGGGGATAATTGTCCCTGATTGTTGCAGCATTCACTTTCTTTAAGTTGACACACACTCGGAGTTTTCCGTTCTTCTTAGGTACTACCACAATCGGAGATACCCAATCAGTGTGTTCAATCTCGTATATGAATTCAGCTTCCATTAGCTTATCTATCTCCTCCTTGATTCGCTTAGCAAAAGTATCATTATATGTGTATGGTCTCTGTCTGCTAGGCTTTGCGTCTTGTTTCAGTGGGATTGAGTGTTGTCATATCGATGGGTCAACTCCCTTTAAGTCCTTATAAGACCATGCAAACACATCCCTATACTCTCTGAGAAGACTCAAAAGTCTCTCTTCCTCGCTTGGAGACAAATCTGTGGCTATGTACACCGGTCTAGGCGTCTCACCTGGAGCTGCTAAATCAATTTTTTTTGCGTCCTCCGGTCCGTCATAAGATTCGTTCTCCTTCCTCTCTCGAATAGGTGGGGTTAATATGACCTTCCTATCCTCTATAGTGAATTTCCTATAGTGAGAGGGAACATCCATGTTTTCCTTGATTTTGACGTTTTCGTCCTCTCCACTCTCAATTTCTGTCGTCCAAACTTCCTTCAGAGTTTTCTTGAGCTCTCGGTACTTGTTTCTACGTTCTAACTTGGACTTCGTGTATTCTCTGTTGCGCTTGTTCTTTTCTGATTTTTCTATTTCAGTTTTCGTTCCATTATTTTGAACTTGATTTCTTGAGCCTCTTTTGTCTTTTCGTAAGCTCTTTTGATCACTGCCTCTCATTCTTTCAGAAATCTTATCCTTAACACAATCTTCAGCCTTTACTAGCATTAGGAATTGATTTTTTCCTCTTATTCTAGGCATCGGATTGGTTCTAACCCCTTTTGTTTTTTTCTTTGCTCTATAGTGTTTCTGGCGTTGTTTAGTTTGGTTCGGAAAATCATAAAATCGGACATCCGTTATAGTTTCTTCGTTTCCGCTTGAATTGTCCGTTGACTCGTTGTCTGCTTCATTTCCCCACTCTGGATGATTGGGAATGTCGTGAAACACCTCTTCTTCATCTTCCTTTTCCAGTGTATCGTTCTTTTCAGTTTCTTTTTCGAGCACAGTTCTCAACATGAAATATGGAACCACGTCGTACCCGTCCTTGTCGCAAAATTTCGTTGTGGGACCATCCGGAATTGCGCAAACATCTAGGGTTGCTAGAATGTGTGTCCATTCTAATGGTTCAAACGTGTCCTCTGGAAAGGGTTCTCTTACATAAGTTTCGTCTTCGATAGCCCTTTCTAAAACACATTCTTCTCGTTTCAGACTTCCACATTTCGAAGCTCCACACATCCATAACTCCTTGGGTTTACCTAACCAAGCTGGAAATTCGGATCCCGCCAAAGTAGCTGAATCAAACTCCCCTACCGGTGTTCAATTCACCTCTTTGTAGCTATGGTCTTTCAGGTTCACACATGTAGTGGTTTCCATATTTCTCAGGTATATGTGATCGTAGCCCCAATCCTGGACCATTTTCAACTGTCTCATGAATGGTCTTCCCAGTATGATATCATAGTTATTCTCCTTGCCAAAATCGACAATAGCAAAAGTATGTTCGTATTCAATGCCGCAAGAAGTCACTATAACTTTCTCTAATAACCCCATAGGTTTCTCCATGTGTCCATCTGCTAATTGGAGTTTCAACCTAGTCTTCCTTATTGCTGGTTTCCCCCATTTTTTCCAGATTTCTTTTGTAGCTATGGCTACCCCAGCTCCGCTGTCTAGTATTGCCATTGTGTTCACTCCTTGGAATTCAACTGGTAAGGTTGTATTCCCCTCTTCACCTTCGCAATACTCTCCGACCTTGTTTAAGGGTACAGGCTTAGCGTTCTTTTGTGGCTTGCTCAGCTCCTCAATGCTCTCTTGCAATCTCGATGTTGGATCTTTTATCCCGAATTTCTCCAAGCATTTTCCTACAGTGGTCCACATATGTGGTCTTAGCCTCAAAAGCTCAGCTAGAGTGATAGTGCATGTCACTGGTGTTGACAAAATCTCTATCAATCCTTGCGAGTCCATGACTTTTTCTGATGAGATTTTTCGTGAGGGAAGTGCTCTAATCTCGGATTTTTCTTCATACTCTCCTAAGTATGAAGGTAAGGTTTTCAGTGAATGAGGTTTGCTCTCCATTGTTCTAACAGAGCCCCCATCTCCCCAGTAAGATTGCAGATCCAAGTCTACTTGAGATCCTGCCTCAAATTCCACTATGGGAGGATTCCTGATGTCCTTTTCCCAATTTGTCTGATTAGCTTGGCAACTTAGCTCGTTTGCAAAGTTTGCCTCTCTCACTTGTTTCCAAAATTCATTGTAATCCTCATCTTTTCCGTAAATCCTCTGTATGACTGGATGAAAACTCTCTATCTCCTGATCGGTTGTGTTCAATACTATGCGGTCATCCTTTTGTGTATTTTCAGGCTTTTGTGCACTGGGAGTCTTTTAGCTACCCGTGAAACGATAGTCTCTTGCTGAATTGGGTTTTCCTTTCCACAATTCATTGTTTCTTTTGGTGGTTCTAATAAGGCTTGTGCAGTCTCGATCATTCTCTGGCACATTTCAAGTCTCTGCTTTTCCAATTCTGCGTTTGGGTATGTCATCCACCTCTGTTCTTGTGTTTGATTGTTCTTTAACCTAGCTTTGTAAGCTCTCATCAGTGCGTCCAATGGTTCGTGTACTTTGTCGACTAGCACCGATCCCCCTGAGCTTAAGCTCGTTGTTTCTTTGATACTCTTTTGTTTCGTTCTTTTCGGGCTCATCTCTCGTTTCCTGTTTTGACTCTCAAGTTTTTCTAATCTAGCTTTAGTTTGCTTTAGTTCCTCAGCTAGAATAGCGTCTTCACGTTCTTTTCTCAACTTCATGCGTGCTTTTCTAGCTTTCCATGTGTTTTTCTGACTCCGCGGTCCTTGACTAACCACTTCAGTCGCCAACTTTCCATTCTCAGGTTCTCTAGTGGTTTTCTTAGCTTGAGCTCTAGTAACAACTTGCGTTGGTATCAGAGTTTCATTTTCAGACCCACTGCTGGTAGGAATAGTTTCTAACATATTCAATGTCGTCTTTTGCACTTTGTTTGGATTCTTTGAACAATCCTCAATGAAGTGAGTAACCCCACACTCAGTGCAATAAGCGTTAATTCGAATGATTTCCGTATGTGGGCAAACATTCATCAGATGGTCACCTCCACACTTGTAACAAGGTCCTAATGCTGGTCTTGGTCCCATTTGATTCGTCCTTTGTGGATAGGATGGTCTCTGTCCTGCTAACCCTCCATGAGCTATGAACATCAAGGTTCTTGCGTCCATATTGTATCTCTCTTCATCAGAAGCACTTGTAACTGTTGGTGTTCCAACATTCCCCATCATGCCCCATGGTTCTGGTTGTTTTGGTTCTTCTGGTGGGTAATACACTGTCGGAGACATGTGTGCACCCGATTCTTCATAATAGGCTTGAACAGGCACTAAGGCTTGTTCTTCCTGATTCTCTAAGGTTGGTGCATATCTAATGCCCACTGGTCTTGCTCCTGGTAAAGGTGGTTGTTGTCCCAATACCGGTTGAGGTCTTTCTATCCCCATAGGTCCTGGTACATTTCCCGTTGGGTATCGAGGTACTGGATGTATCTGAGGTGGTGCTAATTGAGCAGGAGGTGCATACTGGCGCTCCCTTACATACCCTTTGTTGTAATAACACTCCTCTGTTGGATGATTTGTCCATTTTTGTTCAATAGCACACCATTTCAGTGTTTTTGGCAATGGTTTTTGGTATGGTGCCATCCTTTTTAGAGCATCTTCTATCATTTGCTCTACATTTGGCATGGTTGTTGTTTGAACATTCTTTTTAGTGGTAGTCTCACTCGCTACGGAGGAGGAGCTACTGGATGCACAATCTGTATCCGCTGACACCTCTCCATAAACCGTACAGTTATCCACTAAGTACAATGCCTCCCTCGTTACTTGCTCGAAACTTGTACAAGCTTTCAAGTGCAAGTCCTTCTTGAGAGTGTCGTTCCTCAGTCCCTCAATAAAGAGAACAGATAGTCTGTCATCTTGTGGTCGTTCACGTACTGGACATCTCTCAATGTATTGTTTGAAGCGAAGTGAAGCTTCCTTCACTTTTTCGTGTTCTCTCTGTTTAAAAGCATATATTTGTGAGACCGTATTGTGCTTAATCCCTCGTTTTGAGAATTCCTCAGCAAACTCTCTTAGCAAATGGTCGATGTCATGGAATCCCCCAATGTTCATTGGTTGAAACCATGTCAATGCAGTACCTTCTAGAGTAAGACCAAATCCCTCGTATTGTGTATGGAAATCTGTTATCTGCTCAGCTCTTAAAACTTGCTTAAAGAGTGACACATGTGCATACGGATCTCCTGAACCACCATACTTCTTTGGCATACACTTGGCTACTTGAGATGGTCTCATACGTCTATGATCTGCTACCAATCTCATTGCTCCTGTGTCTCGGCTAAAGCTTTCTCTAGCATCATGGACTTCATGGGTTACCCTTGTCGGTTCCCCCGCCCTGAATCTACTACTAGGAGGTAAATGCGATGGTTCTGCTTCAAACCTTGGACCTGGCGTGGTATAGGTGGGGATTGGAACTGCACTACCTCGATTCGTCTCCATTGACTCTCTGGAATGTAATGATCCCATTGGTCCGAGCTTCGAGTCCCAAGGTTGACTGAAAGAGTCAGCAACCTGAGTTCTTTGTCCTCCTGTTGTCATTGAGTTTTGCACTCCATTTGTTGGTGCTGGTCTATGTGAGCTAGAAGTAACATAATACTGATGTAGTGGTCCCCCAAAGTATGTATATCCTTCTAATTCTTTCTTGCCCATTGTTGAGTATTGCCTGCCATACTTATCGTAAGCGGCAATTTTCACTTCTGATCCCTCTATGTAGGTAAAGACATAAAGTCTTTTTTGGTCTGTCAACTCTCCGGTGTAGGGTTCTTCACATCTATAATAGAGATCTTGCTCCCCATTATTATATTTGTACAGCCCCACATAGATGTTATCAGTGTTGATCCTTGTAGTTTCATTCTCTCTTCTTAACCTCGCATTAGGGAAGTTCATTATTGGTGCTTTCTCCTCGAGTTCTTCATCTATTTTGGCTTTGGTGCCCATCAATCCCCACTTGTCCACAATGTTAGGGTTTAGGACTACCAAGTACATGGTACCCTCGTCATCTAGATATCTATCTCCCCTATAGCTCACAGGCACTAAGTCCTTGAACTCACTAGGTCTATCTTCTATCTTTACACAATAGCGGTCCATTCCATCTTTGTAGATCTTGGCACCTTGCTCATTGTCGTACTGGTATTTTATGAACAATAGCTTCATGGTGGCGGAAGGGTTTGATGATCATGTTCAAGTGTTCGGTGAAAATCTCGTAAGACCTCTCCGAAGAAGTATCAGAGACACTTCCTTCAAAGATCGGCTCTAATGGTTGCACCCAACTTTGGTTTACACTTCCCTCGGTTGATATGACACTTGCTGGTTCCCCTTGTTTTGGTTGATTATTCCGGAGATTCCTGCTCGATCTCAAATTCATCAATTCCCCTAAAGGACTGTAGCTTTTCCGTCTCGGCAATTTGTTTTTCCCAAGTTTTTGTGGTCAGAATTGATCCAAACTGACTGATACTTGGTCAATTGTTTAATCTTGTCAGTTGGACAACTTCTGTTTCATCAAGTGAGAATTTTGTTACTGTTATGCTGAAAAAGACATTATACGCGTATGATGTCTTTTTTCACATATTTTGACTATTTTGGTTATGCTCACTCTCAGTGGCCCCTTTATGCTCTGTTCACTCACAAAATTCAGTTTGAACTCTGTTTGAGCAAGTTATGGCTAGTTCAGGCTTTTCTTGGCAATTTCCCGCTTTTGACTTGTTTTTTGGGTCAATTGTGATCCAAATGGAATGAAACTTGAAATATAACCTCTAGACAGCTATTACAATGGATCTGTGTTAGCAAAGTATCAAAATATGTCCAAAATTAGGTCAAAGACATCATACACGTATGATGTCTTTTTCATCAATTTGGGTCCAAACTTGATATTTATGCTTTCAACAGTGTTTGTGACAATCTTGTCAGGTCAGATTTCAAAAATAAGTAGTGGATGTGCCATAAGACATTATACGCGTATGATGTCTTTTGTCCCAGATTTTGACTATTTTTGGTTTTAAGCCTTCTCCAATGTTTATAATTGAGTTTCAAGTGTTTTTGTCGGGTTTGAATGTAAAAACAAGATCTGAATCCAAAATTTCCTATTCTTTGCGTTTCTTGGACTCCGACTTGTCTTTTTGGGTTTCTTTGAGTGTTAATGCCCTTGTTTTAAGTTGATCTTAGGGTAAAACCCCCCTTCTAAACACTCTGGCAATGTCAAATTTTCAATTTTAGTCTCTGTTTAGGTCCTAAGACATCATACGCGTATGATGTCTAAAGTTGCAGATTTCCAGTTTTTCAGCACAGAACTCTTCCAATAGCTCTTTTAAGTGCTCAGCAACAATCAGTTACACAGAAAATTTTTCTGAACTTTGTTTATTGCATATTTCACTACCAAAGCGACTTTTTTCAGTGATCTAACATGCAATCAAACACATCAAGCGAATAGAACACCAATTGATAGCTCTAGATCAGGATCAAATCAGGCCCTACCTAAGCTACTTCTAATCATAAAATGGATTTTTTGCAATTGAAAATATAAAGAGATTTACTACCACACAAGGAGTAGCAAATGCTTTTTATGTCAACAACCACTTAAAGACCATCAAAAACAATCTAATCTAAGCTAAACTAAAAATACTGTCAACGCGGAAGACCCAGGAATACCCCACTTCCTAGTATCTCTCGAGACCTTCGGAGTCCACCACTCCTAGATCTTTTCTAACTAAAGTATACAAAGTAGTTTATACGACTCACCTCGTAGGATTAGTCTAAGGTCACCTACTTAGGGCTCTCGTCCCCGGCAGCGGCGCCAAATGTTATGGCGGTTACGCCGCTAGCGGAAGCTAAATAGCGAGAACTCAACCAACAACAGAATTTGTCAGACGAGGACGGAGCTTGACCCGCAGGCGCATGGAAACAACTAGGTGGGTGTCAAATCACCTACTCGACCTTCTAATGACAATCACTACTAAGGAAATAAAATCTAAGTTCTAAAACACGCAAGTGACTGAAATCCGTACTACGAACGAATGCTATACGAAACAGGATCTAGAATCATTGAATCGATCTCAAACTCAAGGGGAAGTCTATACACTAGGTAAGAACAACACCCTAAAGACTTGAACTGCAAAATCAACCTATAACCACTCCGTGCGGTAAACGCGTATGAAGACAGGCCGAAAAATACAGGTGACCGAAACTTGACCCCGATGGTACTAATGTGTAGCTCTACTCGTTGTGGTTCTATAGATATGCTGCACGCTCTATTCCGACACACGAGTTGGAAGAAAACTCACACCGAAGCTCGTAGGAACTTACCACACGTAGAAGCCGATAGCGCGCACTCTTGGTATCTGTGCGTAGCTCTCACCGTTGCTAACACAATGGCGGTGTCGCTTCTCCAATGGCGGCCCTGTAGCTCGCGTAGAAAGGAGATAAGACTCTCTCTCTCTCTCTCTCTCTCTCTCAGACACAGTCACGGCGCTCAAAAACTCACTTTGATTAATAATTGAATCCTCCTTTTAGGTTACAAAACTTTGGCTTATATACCTCAGCCTTGGAGGTGAGAACATCTCTAATTATTTACATCAACAGGTGAAATTACTTCGGGATTACAAGCTGGAAACTCAATTGAGTCCCGTTACTTAATGAATGGCTCAAATCAAAATTAATGTCGGAAAGACATTTATTACAATCAATGGTTACAAAATGATGGGTGTGAGCAAAAATGCGGGTGTGATCCTCTGCTGGCTCAACACTGACGGTGGATGGTTGAGGCCAATCAACGATATCCTTGGCTTTATCTGGGTCCATTGAAATCCCTTCGGAGGATATAACAAATCCAAGATAGTTGACCTTTGGTGAGCAGAAGGTACACGTGCTCGCTTTAGCGTAAAGTTGGTGTTTTCGAAGAAGATCAAGTACTTTGCGAACATGTTTTTCATGATCTACCTCGTTCTTAGAATAGATCAAATGTCATCGAAGAAAACCAAGACAAAATCGTCCCTCAGATAAGGTCTAAAAATATCCTGCATAAGTCGATTGAAGCTTGCAGGAGCATTTGTTAGACCAAAAGACATTACTGTGAATTCGTAGTGTCCATACCTAGTACTGAAAGTTGTCTTTGGAATGTCTGATTCCTTGATCTTGATTTGGTAATATCCCGACCTTAGATCAATCTTTGTAAACATTTTGGCGCCATGGAGTCTGTCCAAGAGTTCGTCAATCCTTGGAATTGGATACTTTTTTTTGACAGTTACCTGGTTCAATCCACGGTAATCTATGCATAGCCTTAAGGTCCCATCCTTCTTCTTCTGAAAAAGAACTGGTGCACCCCACGGAGAAGTACTGGGTCGAATGAATCCTTATTCAATGAGTTGCCTAAGTTGTTCCTTGAGTTCGATGGCCTCTGGAAGTGACATTTTATAAGGTCGCTTTGAGATAGGTTCACATCCAAGGATAGTCTCACTATCATGATCTACCTCTCTATGTGGTGGAAGATTCGTAAGGTCTTCATGGAATACATCATCATAGTCCCTCAACCAGTTTGGTAGAAGTGTGGTATCTGATTGGTGTACCTCATTGAGCTTTATCGCATAAATTTGCTGCCCCTTTCTCAGTCCCTTCAAAATTCTGCTGGCCTTAACTAGAGCAGCCCTAGGTCTCCCATTTTCCCCCTGGATTAAGACTTCATTACCCAAGTTATCTATAAAGGTGAAGTTCCCTTGTGCACAATGGATGTGGGCCTGATTTTTCTTTAGCCAGTCCATCCCTAGTATCCCATCAAAGAATCCTAAGGGTAGGGTTCAAAATTGGACAGAAGTTGGGTGTCCCCCTAGATCAAAGTAGATTTTTCCTGCAGAGTGTTGAGATACTACTTCCTTGCCATTTGCTAACTCTACAACTAGTTTGCTTGTCGGATACTTATCTAGCTTTAGCTTCCTCATGCATCTGGGTGAAAGAAATGAAAGAGTGCTACCACAATCTATAAGGAAGTTAACTTGTTCACCTCTGAGAGATCCTGGCGTATGAATGAATGCATATTGCTCGCATCCATTGGGGTTGTCAATTGCAGCATGCAAGGTTTCTCTCTCCTATGCTTCATCTCCCACATTTGGTTGTACCACTGCGGCATTCACTCGGGCGGCAGCTCCACGCCCTCGCCCTCTCATTACCCTTCCACATCCTCCTCTTCCATTAGGTTGGCCACGCCCATAGAAATTCAAGGGTATGGTATTGGCGCTGGTTGCCTGAGTCTTCTTGGGGCACTTGGATCTGTAATTCCCAAACTCGCCGCATTCGTAGCATCGAACATTTGGGAACTCCATAGTTGTGGTTGTAGCCACAATAGGGCGCTGGTCATATGCTTGGTTGGCTGGTCTGTTATTCCAAACATTTGTCCTTGCCATTTTTGCCAAATGACTCCTCCTATTATGATTGACCTTCTGAATCTCTATAGCTAAGGGTTTAGCTCTTAGCAAGGCATCTTGAAGATTTGTTGGCCTGAGAGCTTCTAGCCGATTGTTCAAGGGGTCAATGAGCCCTTGGCAGAACCGTGCTACTTGCTGATGCAGGGTCATTCTAGGAGCATATCTTCAAAGAGTAACAAACTTAGAGTAATACTCCTCGACTGAGGAAGTCAACTGACGAAGGGAAAAGAACTCGTTCATCTTCAAGGTTTTATAGACGAGTGGTAAGTAATGTCCCATCACTGCAGCCTTGATGTCTTTCCACGACTGGGAAGATCCCTTGATATTCAGATCTCTGCAATGCTGTTTCCACCAAATCTTGGCATCGCCAGACAAGCGGAACATCGCAAGCATGGTTTGATTCACGGGTTGGGTTCCCGCAGCTTCGAAATAGTCGTCCATAGCCTCCTTCCATACTTCCGCATCTCTCTCCCCAACCTATTTTCTTCAAATCGGCAGCTAGGTATCCTAGCTTCCGAGCATTGATGTAGTAAACCCCTCCTCCAAGTGTCCAATCGAGCCCCCATCCTCTATTGATGCGAGTGGAGTGCGGTGTATGAGCCTTCAACAGCATCTCCATGATATCTTGCCTGAATTGGTAAACTGGGGATCGTCGAGCTTCTTCGTAAATAAGCTCAAACACTTGGAACATCCGATATTCTAGCACGAGGTCTTCCTGCAACACGAATGCAAGCAATTTGGATCAGGTACCTATATACCTTTAGTTTCTTTTGAATATTCAAACAATACGACTTTATTTCTCAGTCTAACCTAACCTTAGCGAGTCTGATACCAGGTGTGAGGTCCCCACCCCGTCGTCTCAAACGACAGATCTGATGGTAAACCTGGTGGCCACTAGATCTACAGCGGAAGCAAACAAAGTGGTTTATGGTTCATCTAGCGGACGATCTCTCATCACAAAGTGAATTGAGTTCGAGCCTACTAGCATCGAGATCTAGATCCACCCTGCAAGGGAAGCGTGATTAACTTATCTAGCGATCCTAAGACCCACCTTCCAAGAGGAGAGAAGTCTCGAGTGCCTTTCTCCCCATAGCTTTCAGAGGCACGTACGCTTGAGACTTCTCCGCTCTTGGAGCAATGAGTAATACTAGTGTCGATTTATAACACTATGGGGACAGAGAGTTCCCAACCAATCGGGACCACCCTTCTCATAGGCATTGGCAACCCGAGCCAAGACCCCACTTTCCACCCCCACACTCACACTTCTGTGTGTCCTAATTACTACCACAATGGTTGTTCAACATATAAGTTCCTTGATTAGGTTCCGATTCACAAGGTTCATTAAGATAGTCCTTCAACCCGTATTGCAAAGCGACAACAAGAAAGTAACTCTAGTAAAAATTTTACTCAAAACTTATTCATTAAAATTCCAATGTTCTGGAGGTACAACATCCCCCCTCCAGCGAGAGTTTACTCCTCCCGTTGTCGCCTAGCTACCCATTTAACTAGGTATGTACACCGCATAAAACACACAACATGAACATTCCCACCGCATAGAACGCAAGACGTGGGTTCCCACAGCAAAGAACACAAGTTGTGGGTAGAGGCCCTAAGCTAGTAACTCTAGCTACTGCGAAATCATCGCGAGCCTCCCCCTGTGATCAGTAGGGGGATCAGGACTAGTTTCAACATTGGAAATAGAAATGAACAGGCCGAGCTAAATTTTCCCTAGCAGACATTCTTTCCTATCTCAAATAGTATATCCAACAACCATTCTTTCCTACTGAGAATTTAATATACATTTCAATTCAAATGCCGAGGTTTTCGTTGGACTTCTCCAACATGTTTAGGGATGTGTTCTTTCCTAACTTATCGTATGCAATATTAAATTAAACAAACTTGAATTAAAATGTGACCTACCTCCTCAATTTCCTCGTCATTGATCGGTGAGTTGGCCGGTACTTGGTCGTCCATGGGAGCTTTCCCTTTCCCATTTGAGTTGCTTGTCCCCACCTCGCGGTCGTGGGAACCACCAGAACGAGTTCTCTTTACCGGGCCCATTTTATACTCACTACTTAATTGACAGCTTGGAAAAAGAGAGCTAACATTTGAGAGTAACATACGACCAAAATGACAGATTAATTTCAATAAGCAAATCCTTTTTTACGAGAGGTTTGATTACTTCAAGACATAGAGATTTCTGATAGCACCTTACTTGTTCTATGGGAATTGGCTCAATGGTTCATTATTTGGCCTAGATAGTTAAGAATTACATGTTTCTTCTCAATCTATTTACTAGTGATGAATTCGGCATGCTTAATCACTTCCTAATGCAAGTAGAGGTTTGCAGATTTACCGTATGCATATGTGAGAGGGTTTCTCCCTTACTAGTGATTAATGATGGATTAATTTCACTAATTGAATCCTAATCTATGAGCTAATTGATTCTAATTTAGTTGTTTAAACATTGTGGGGTAATAGAAAGCAGTGGACCATCTCTACCTCAATGCCGACTTGTTCTTAATTACAATGGTGACTAGCGGTTGATTCCTTAATCATGCATTAATCTATGATTAAGAGAGACTAATTGCTTACGTAATTACTAATTAGATTAAGATTTATGCAATAGATCATGGATACGGAGAATTAGAGAGTATCTAATGAGTATTTTGACTATGATTATGCATACTAGATGGGGAATTAAGAGGATAATAGAGAGGGAATTACAACAAGCGTGATTTAAATAAAAAATTACCGAGGTTACGGCTGAATTCCTCTCAAAATTCTGATGCAATGGACTCCTCGAGGCGAGAAACGGGCAGCACTTTCCTCCTTAGCTCTTCTTCCAAAGACTATGTCCGCCGGCAGCACCTCCCCAAGGTGTGTGTGTGTGTGTGTAGGAGTGTGTGTGTGTACTCAGTGTGTGTGTGTGTGAGCATATATATGTGTGTGTGTGTGTGTGTGTTTGAGCACACTCTTATATAGGCTCTCCCAAGCTGAAAATAGAACCAGGCTGCTAAATACATTTGGAAGAGTACTCACCTCATGCAAGGCAACTTAGTTACATGTCTACCAAGGGTCCAATTAACTTAGTCTAACTGACTCTCACACTCTCTCTCAAGCATGGAAAGTCTCCCACAAGTCCCTAGTGGTGTTAGGATGCCCCCTAGCTGCTAAAGGAAGCTCCCAGTGGCCTAGGACTTGTTCCCACACAGCCCCCGAGCCCCGGTGCTCCCCGCACAGCCTTAGGAAATTTTGACTTTAGCCTAAAATGGGCAATACAAATCGGAATTTAATGTCGTAAATTTCTATACTAAGCTCTAACTAAGGTGTACCTGTCCGAGTACCAGCCATATTTAGCAGCCCCTGGTGTTCAAAAATTTATTTTTTCAAATTCGGGATACGGGTGCAGCTTCTCGAGACGATTAAAACTAGACAGGTCGGGTGACCAAAAACTTACTATTTTTGGAATTTTTCCACAAAAATTATTTTAATTCACTTTTGGAAGCTTTATAACATTCTAAACATCATGGCACCGACAGAATTTGGATAACTGCTAAAAATAGTAACTATTTCCATTATGTCTATTCCATGATACAATGGTGCTCTTTTTTGGTCGGGGTCAGAGACCTTACAGATGCAGAGTTTATCTACGAGATTGAACACATAGATTGGGTGTCCCCTATAGTGGTAGTACCCAAAAAGAATGGCAAATTGCATGTCTTTTTAAACTTCAAATAGGTAAATGATGCCACCATCAGAGACAACTATCCACTACCAATAACGGATTATGTTATTGAGAGGGTAGCATGGAAAGAAGCATATAGTTTTTTGGTGGGTGCTCAAGCTACAACCAATTGACAATTAAAGTAGAAGATCAGCATAAGACAAATTTTGCAACAGACTGGGGCATATTTGCATACAGGGTAATGCCTTTCGGCCTGACCAATGCCCCTGCTACTCTCCAGAGACTAATGAGTCATGCATTCAAGGAATATCTCATACAATTTCTAGAGATATACATGGATGATCTTTGTGTTCATTCTCATTGGAGCATTAGGAAGGGAATGGGGTCTAAGGGAGCCTCTTTACTTTCCATGGGATTAAAAAGGAGATTATGGAAGGGGCAAATGGGTGGATGCCATGTGGACTGAAATGGTGGGTATGGCAGGGCCTAAAAGTAAGTGGTCAAACTTGTACTCTTTTATAAAATACAAAGAGAAAATCTCTTATAAATTCAAAAAAATGAACTTTTCTCTAAATAGTTGAGTAAAAACCAATCCTTTCTCTCTCTACTGGCTGCCAGTTTCTCCCCCCCTCTCTCCTAAAAGGGGTCCCCTCCAAAAACGTGCTGATCATTCCCTCCCTCTCTCTCTACTGTGCCATCTCTTACTTCTCTTCACTTCACCTTGTTTCTCTTTCCTTCCTTGAACAATTTTCCCTCCCAAAAGCTCTGCAGCAAAAGTTTGAACCTCCTTTCCCTCCTCAAGCTTACTGCATTCTTGAGGGCTGCATTCTCCTCAGACTGAAGTTCTCCATTACTCCATGGGCTTCACTAAACAACTCTAGCTAAAGCTGAAGTCTACAACATATCCTTCTGCTACATCATCCCTCTTTCTTTCCTCAACAGGTTTCTTGCATTAAGCTCTCTAGAGAGGATCTACTTCCCTCTCAAGCTTTGCAACATTTCTTCCACATTAAGACAACAAGCAGGTGGAACAGTATAGAAGTAAGTGGAATTCTTCACCTTTGTGTACCATCAAGATTCTTACTCTTTATACAGCTGAGATTTCATGCAGCAATGTACAAGACGACAATGGATATTGGGTGACGATGGAGTTAAAACGAATGATGTGGGTGACAATGCAGCCCAGCTCAAGAGGTGCACACAAGGTCTCAAGGAGACACGTGGCTTCTTGAGCACACCATTAGAAGGGAAGAATCATGGAGTTCAAGAAAACACAAGATGGCAAGAGTCTTGCGAAGGTAAAGCATGTGTATGTTGCTTCACAACTGAAGCTAGAGACAGCAGTGGCTCCATCGAGGTTTCCTGCAAATTGTAATTTTTACTCCTCTTGCAAGTTTTTCGGTTATCTATTTAGTATTTCTTCCTTGTGTGTTGATTTTTATGACTGTAAGATTTCCATTGCTTTTTGTTCATGTTTATAGATGTTTTTTCATCCGATTTTGTAGAGTGGGAGCCAATAGAGTCCTTCACTCGAACTTTTGAGGCCATCCACTCTGAGCTTGGCAAATTGCTCTATGTTGGTTGTCAGTCCTCTGAGCTTGCCTCACGTGACATTTTTTTTTATGATCATACTTATGTCACACCTAGGAGAAATGGATATGGTAATCTATCTCTGCTTCACTTGCCAACCTTGGAGAGTTTGGAATGGCCTAAGCCAGACAGTGCCTTGATCGCAGCAACCAAAAGGAAAATCGAGGTGGATGAGCAAGCAGTAGGACACCAACAATGTGGACTTGCAAAGGGGGAAGTGCGATCAACGGGTTTCTTGCAGCTGGATGAGAAACTAAGGTGGTCAACCACCAGGGAGATAGAATGAAGTTCTCTGTAGTTGCTAACAAGGTGGTGTTCAGATACCATATTGCAAAGAAAATCTTGTTGATGGTCTTTCCCTAAAGAAGATGGAAGCTGACGATGGGAGAATGGGAGGCACTAGACTCTGAGATTGCTGCTAGAGAATCAATTGACCTGCAAATACATCTCCACGATGATGCAGTGCACCACATTACAATGAACAATGACTGGCATCTTAGTCACCTTCGCGAGTATCTTAATCTCAGATATAAATTTCCCAAACAATATCTCTTTGTAAGCAATGAAAAGATTGTTCTCTCCAGGAAAGAGAAGAGCGTTCTGTGTGAGAACATTCCTTTTCTGTGACGTATTTTTGTAAAATCTTGTAACTCACATGGATTTTGTCCACATTAATACATACGGTGTTTTGAATCTCGTTTCTGTGCATACTTGTTTATTCTCAGCTTGTTCAAGTTTTCAATGGAAACGTGCAATTTATTTGTTGTGGAGCACAAATGTTTTCAATGTTGGTGTCTTTCAATGCTTTGTCGCGTGATTTTTGTTTAAAATAAAAGTTTTAAGTTATTTTGATATTAATTTAAGTGTTTTTAAAAAAGTGACTTTGGGTATATAAGTGACTTTCTAGTTTTTAAACTTCATTTCTCACATTCACAAAATTCTAGCTCTAACCTCTCTTCGCATCTTCTTCGCGAACGAACCCATGGCAACGTCTACTGATGCACTTCTCGCACAATTAGAAAGGGTAGGACTTGCAGATCGAGCACATGAACTACTCAGTGTGTTCGAGGGGACAATTGACATGCAGGCCACTTCCAACCTTCATGCAGAGGCATTCAAAAGATTTCTTGACTACATGGCACATCACATGGAGGAATATGCCATAATGTTTGAGGGATCCGACACGACGTGGTTGCCAGTGGATTTCTTGAAGCATCTCTATGTGGATGACAAAAACTTCCGGTTTTTCTTGTTGAGGTTTATTAAAGGCCTCACGGAACAGGACTTCAAGACAAAGGATGAGGATGACCTCATGGATTTGGGCATGGGGTGCATAGGCACCTTATTTATTTCATGGGACATGGTTCTAACATTACTTGTGCTTGAGGGCATGGACAAGGAAAAATCAAAGGAAAAGGTCAACCAAAGACCTCTTGTGACCATTGTGGAGGAATCAAATGAAGTTATCGAAGAGATAGATGAGCAGGCCGAAGCATCTATGGCACTCGTACTCATGCAAGATCCCAACACCACTGAGGAGGAAGATCGAATGATAGAGGGAGATGAGGTGTTGGAAGAGATCTCGGACCTCCAAATTCTCACTTTGCATCGAGTGGTGGTGGATGATCGCCAATTTCTGTTCCTTGACAACATTGCCAAAATGTTAGTACTCAGAGAAGATGAGTCACTCGCAGTGCTTGCTCTCTATGCGGGCATGAAGGATCACGGTGGGAAGGAAGAGAAAGTCAATTTTCAAATTGATTTCGAAGACCAAGATCTCTCAGCAAGCCTCTCCTTCCTCCCTAGTGAAAACGAACAACAGTTGGTGCAAGCAGAAGCAAGTACACTAGTAGAAATAAAATCATGTGCCTCTTTCTATGAAAGCGTACCAGAGAGCACATTTGATCCACACAAACCACTGATTGCAATTGGTAGAGATGATCAATCTAGCATCGATCTTACAAAGAAAAATTTTGAAGAGAGGGATGAAGAAACTGAGGTAAATAAATCTAAACCTGGTAGAATTTCTAGGATTCCTTACTACAAGTGTTAATATCAATTAAAATGCTTTGCAGACGGCTTATCATGTTGATAAGTTCTCAATCCGTACTGGAGACTCGCGCAACGTCTCCACGGATAGAGATAGTTCTCTATGGCACTACCTGAGCCATCGATTCTTAGAGTTGCTCACACAAAGTTCTCCGAGAATGATTCTGCAGAGCTGCTATAGTGTAAATCATTAAGTGGCATACTCGCTGAAGATTATCTCACCTTAAACGCTCATAAATGTATATTGGTGGATCAAGAGGCAGCATTGTATGCCTTTACAGGCAAACACCCAGGCTCGGTCCTCTCCCACTGTGCCTTGAGCCTAGGTCAAGGGTTGACAAACCCAGAGGAAATTGTAAAATCCCTTAGTGTCAAGTCAGCCATTCGCCCATTACCCAAAGATGTAATTCGTAGAAACACCAATCGACCATGATGTAATATTTGAATCAATAAAGAATAAATATTTTTGTCAATGATTTTTGTCACCATTTAGTACTTGTTTTTTTAGTCATATTGTCCAATAATTTCAATTTTTCCCGCCGAGGCACACACGTGCACAGAACCTGGAACATGCAGGCACCGGGCGGTCGGGAGGAACGTCTCGGATATAATTTTGTGAAACGGGGCGAAGGGGGGGTGGGGGCGTACGGGCTCAAGAAGGGCATGTGACGCATCGGCGGCGACTGGGTGGAATTGCTCCCTGCACGCCGTGGCGCACAGGGGCTTTTTTTGCACCCTTCGACCCCGCTCGCCGCCGCCGATGCGTCGCATGCCCTTCTTGAGCCCGTACGCCCCCCCCGTCGCCCCGTTTTGCAAAATTATCTTTGAGACGCTCCTCCCGGCCGCCCGATGCTTGCATGTTCAAGGTTCTGTGCACGTGTGTGCCTCGGCGGACGAAAATGGAGCCATGGTGGTTAACTTTAATTAAACATATCCAAAAATTCAAATACATATAAAAAACAATGTATAAATTAAAATTGAACAATTGCTTGGAATGGTAAAATTCGCCAGTTGATATTATAGAGAAAGATTACAAATCTCATGACGAGAGAGTACATGGGATAAAGTACATCTTATGAAGGCATCCTTCATTTCTTAAATTTAGTGCTAAGGCTAAATCCGTATTTTTTAAAGTTACACGCTTTGCATGCGCCATATAGGAGATGCCATCTTGAAAAAGCTGCACCAAAATGTCTTCAACGGCATCCTGTAAGGCCAGTAAAGCTGCGCGTTGTATTCTTGTAATGGAATCACTGTATTCATCTATCATCTCTCTCACCACCCGAGAGAAGGCCGCTTTGGGTATGATTGGCTCAGTGCTCTTTTGATATTTCCTGATCTCACGCAGAGCCACTGTGCCTGGCCTCCATCTCCGCTTTTTCTGTGTTGTTGGTGGTGGTGGAGGAGCCGCCTGCCTAGCCCATTGAGGAGGATCATCTTTGTATTTTTTCCTCCTCTCCTCTTGGGTTTGCTGCTCTTCTAGTGTCACCTTGTCCCTTTTTCTTTTTGCACATTGCTTGGCTCTCTGAGGGATTTTTGAAGGCTTTGAGCTCCTAGCCTTTGCTTGTTGGGTGGCTTTAGCTCTACCTTCTTCCGCCTTCTTCTCTGCCTCTGCTCGTGCTTGTAAGTTGGCCAAATGAGCTCTCTCGGCCTCAACTCTCTGCCTTTCCTCCTGCTCTCTCTGTCTTCTCTGCTCTTCTTGTGCTGCCAGCGCTTTCTTTTCAGCTGCCTCTTTCTTTTCCCTCTCCCTTTGTATTTTCCTCCTCTTGGCCTCTTTTTCTTTAGATACCGGATTGCCTGGTATTATCTTGATTACTCTTTCTTTGATTCGTGGTGGAAACTTTTGCGGCATACTATGTGGGATGGCCTAAGCACCAGTGGTTGTGGCAGCAGAGGCGATGGCAGTGGATTTTGAAGCGGACCTAGATATAGCTGTTCTGTTTCTTGTGTTGCTCTGTGAATAGGTGAGATCGGTGGGGGATCTGGAAGAGGTGTGCGAGTGGCATGGGTTAAATCATCAAGACCTCCAAATATGTGTTTCATGTTGCTTTGATCATCTGGATTTGATGGTTGGGAAGGCTCTTGGGTGTTTGGAGCAGGTTGGGGCATTGGGTTATCCACTTGTGGTCGAGGATCTGGATTTGAAGCCGTGGATTCTGCATGGATTTTTGGCTGCGGATTTTCTACAGTGTGAGTGGTTGTGGTGGTATTGTGCGTATTGCCAGCGTGCTCGTGTGAATCGTCCACGTGGTGTAAGATGTGAGTGCGTGTGCGTTTGTGCTCGAGTGGATCTTCTAGAATGTGCAAACAAGAAATGAAATTCAAGTTGTGAGTGTTGACTTATATAGTACTAATTTTTATAAAAAAAAAACTTAAAAACTCAATAATACCATTACAAATCCAAAATAACTCCAAAATTGTCAAAATTTGTTACATAAAACCACTGATTGGGCATCAAAAAATCACGTGGCATTACAATGTAAGCTTAATATGGGAATGGTTAGTGTCAGAAATTTATTGAATTTCCACCCAACGTTTTCCATTTCGTTGCCTTGTCGCCAACCACCGTCGAAATCGATCTTTTGCACTAGAAGCATGATATGATTGCGATCACCTCACGCTAACCACTTTCTCTATTCTGCATTTCAAGCTTCTTTGCACTCTAGTCTTCTTCCTTTCTCTTCCCGCTAACTCTATAGAACCAATTGAACATTTCGTGTAGGGCATTGCTCTTTTTCCTCCCACCTCCATGCCTTGTATTTTTAAACTACACTACTTTTGCTTGATAGTGTGAGCGCTCCATTCCTTGGCTACTCCAGATGCCCAAAGAGCCGAATGTGTCGAGAAAAAATGAGCTATGAGCAAAAAGAATATGCTGCAAAAATATAAACCTTTAGTTCAAACACTGATGTTTTTTTTAATCCAAAGACAAAGTGTTCAACCCACCATGTAATGTGTTATGTGTGTCTCCCCCCAGGCATCCACCATTTGCGTTGTGAAACTATTGATTACAAACTTTAAAGTGTATATCTCAACAGAAGTTAGATTTTCCTTTTCAAGCAAACGAAAAATATCATCTATAGACTGCCACACATGAGCACGCTTAATTCCTAGGGCTGCTTCGTTACCTCTGTAGGTGGTAATGTCACACACCTTTTTCCACAATGGAAACTCATTGGGACTTTGAGAGTTAGAATAGTCTGAAAGCATATGCCTAGCTTTACTACCACCCATACATATTTTATTAGGATGATCTTGTGTACTTCCAGATGCCTTCCTATCCTTTGATAGCTCTACTGCACTGCCATGAAGGCCAACGCTTGATAGAATAGATTCAAGTTCTCTGATACACTCTTCCCTTATTTCTGCAGGCTCCATATTCCAAGAATAATTAATATGGAGCATCAGCAACTTGTCAATAATTCGTAGATGGGCATGAAGATTGCACACATGCACATTTATTAGAGGAATTGGTAGAATAGGATCCCAATTTGGATCATCCATGTCTCGATTAGGGGGTACACCCTGGTTACAATTGAGGATACATTGAAACCATTGTTGGAGTGCTTTACCCACTGTTTGTGTAGTGGTCACACCTTTCACAGAATTGACTGCAGCTTTGCCACCCCTACCCTTACCCTTACCTTTTGCAGAGTTGACTGTAGCTTTGCCACCCTTACCCTTACCCTTGCCCTCAGTTCCTAATGAGACTTTACTGTGGCAGCAATAAATGCATGGAAAGAGGGTCATTGCACCTTGCTTGCATCCTAACATACACTTGGGAGTTTTCAAATCTCCTGCCAAATGCCACTCCACTTGGAACTTACCCAGACCTGAAACTTGAAATCGTTGTCCTTCTTGTTGTTGCCAAATGACATCAACAATTGGGGTGTGATTAGAATACCATTTGAGAGACTCATATGTCTCATGTGGAAGATGAAAAGCTACCAACCACCAAATATTCTTCTCGGATTGAACACCTAGACAGGTGTTTCCCTTCTCGTTGGCATTTTGCTCAACATCAACGCCCACCAAGGCTCTGTTCATAAGCGTAACGCTTGCCCTTTTGAGCCGTTGACCTTTGACAATCTGGCA
This sequence comes from Adiantum capillus-veneris, assembly GCF_014529385.1. Classification (NCBI taxonomy): domain Eukaryota; kingdom Viridiplantae; phylum Streptophyta; class Polypodiopsida; order Polypodiales; family Pteridaceae; genus Adiantum; species Adiantum capillus-veneris. The sequence goes on along the minus strand of NC_140933.1, from coordinate 143,796,596 downwards.
CTCATCAAGTTTCATGACAAATATAACTTTGCCATCACACTCTTCCTTTGTCAACCCATAAAATCTGATCATTGACTCCTGGAGCTTCAACAAGTCAACATAGACATTATTGAACTCGTTGTAACAAAAATATTTGTTCTCTTCTAGTGGCAAGAAATCCTCCACATATTGAAATCCACCCAACAAGCTTGCAACATCATTATTGGCGCACCTTTTTGCGATGCTAACACTGTAAGGTGTTGGCAGCAACCTAAACAAACCTTTTTCTCTGTGACCTAGTGTGACAAGCCTATACAAAGCTTTGTAGGCCTTGAAACTTATTCCTGCGCTGTCACACACCTCCATCATCTCCTGAGGTGAAACAATGTTTTTCAACTCACTGAAATACTTCTGGCGCAAAACTTTAGCAATGCCAGCATTGGATGACTCATCCAATAGCTCCACCAACTCCTTTGCTTTGATGATATGCTACATCAAAGTATGTCCGATCGTTTCAGCATTGGACTCGATTCCCATCATCGTCCGAGCCAAGTTCCTACATATTGAAATAATATTACAGCAACCTACAAAAAAACTACAAAATTAGAAGCTTGCATTTGTATTCCTACTGAGTTTGACAGATACATTTCTTTTGAGCTCCACCGCTTGAAGATAGCATAGACATCGTATGTCTCTTGCACTTGCGAATGTGATAGCCCAATGGAATGTGTGTGAGATGATCGATTTGCCGGCACATATTACGTGCAGTGTGTTGTAGCTGAACATAATTGTCTAGATGATGCTCTTGCTCCATTTTTTGATGCTCTGCCTTTGTAATAAGCTTTGACATCTCGTCATTAAGCTGCTTCATCTTCTCATTGGATTCCTCTCTAACTTGCTGAATGTCTTTCACGTACTATTCTTGCAATGAAGAATAGGCAACACAGAGATGTTTTTTTGCTTCTCTTTCATTGAAAAAAGTTGAATGTAATCTCCACCAGTAGCCAAATAGTCCGTCTCTCCCATCTCCAATAAATCGCAGTATAGTTGAGTGACATTACGGAAAGGTGGTGATGCATTGGTCATTGGATCACAAGGGTAAATATGTCCATCAACCAATAATTTGATTGCCTTGCATCCATGGTTCCGTAGTAGCTGGTCTCCATCATTGGGATTAGATGTGCCAAGCCGCACAGTTTCATACTCCTACTCTAAATCAACGTTTAATCGATATCATTTTGATTTGTTAGTAATGTCTTGCAGTGGTGGGGGATTGAAGGACATTGTGTTAGTTAATCAAGCAAACTAGTAAGAATGTGTAATGGAGACTGCTACAAGCAGGTGAAGGTGGCTATGAAGGAAAGAAGTGGAGAGTCCTCAGAGTTAAGAGAAAAAGATTATGTTGTGGAGGGAAGAAAGAGAGGGAGTGTAGCTCAATCTCTTTTGAATTGGAATTGTTGATCATGACTATAGAGAGAGAAATGTTGCAGCACACAGAGGTAATGGAGTTTTCCATTGCACTCAACTGGAGCAGGAGTGGGAGAAGCATGAGGGGGAGAGAGAGAGAGAGAGAGAGAGAGAGAGAGAGAGAGAGAGAGAGAGAATAAAGGAAGAGAGAGTGGGAGAGAGGACGGATCTGCAACCTTGGAGGATCTGCACTTTTTCAAAAAGAGACAGCCAAGAATGTTCCTTAATGATTGGAAGAGGAAGTGACATGAGAGAAAAGGGGAGAGAGAGAGAGAGAGAGAGAGAGAGAGAGAGTTTTAGAGAGAGAATGTGAAAAATCTATTTTTTCTGGCAGGGGGGCTAAAAAGTGCCTCATTTAATGAGTTCTAAGTGAGAGAGAGTGTTTTATATGTTAGAGAGAGAAGAGGGGTGGGAAAAAGACATTTGAAAATTCATTTACCCCCCACTCTTTTAAGTTACTAAATAAACTATTTTCAAATTCAAAATATAATAATGGCTTTTTTTTAAAATCTCAGCATAGGCCTTTTTGCCCTCTCTTTTAGGCTTGGTCAAACTTGGCTTAAGATTTAAGCATTCCCTTAAACTGCCAAATAAAGAGGCCCTCCACATTCACTTCCTAATGAAGTGACCACATAACGCATCTAGGGAAAGTCTTCAAAAAATGTAAAACATATCGTATTTGCTTAAGCCCTGAAAAATGCGTCAGAAAAGGTAAAATTTTGGGCCACATTGTGTTCAAAAACAAAATTACTACTGATCAAGAAAAAGTACAACTAATTGCAGTACTACCAAGACCAACAAAAATGAAGGAAGTGCAGGCATTTATGGGGCATTGTGGGTACTACAGGCATTTCATACATATGTATGATGTAATAGCTAAGCCGTTGTACGCCCTCATTGCTAAGTTTGAATGGATAGAAGAATGTGAGTGTAACATTTAATGGCCTAATAACTTGTGTGTAGTGGAAATTAGCATGAACATAGTGGGCATTTCATTAGAATAGATTCCTAATGAGAATTACAAGAGTGCTTGGGTGGACAGAGCAACAAAAAGCATAACACCTAGTTAGATAGCATCAACAATACTTCAAAAGAGAGATAAATTAAGCTATTGACAATAGTTGAGGACTGGATTTTCATGGAGCCGGTCCCCCCTCCAAAAGGCTTTGTATTATGGTTTCTCCCATCAAGAGAGACATTGTACAATACAATTCTTTGTGTTCCTTCAAGACTAGCTAGTGCAATGAAGATGAAAGCTTCATGCACTAAGCAAAACACTTAGCAAACACAACTTTAATTATCCCCGTTCTCAGACCCAAGACCTCGCACACCTTCGAAGATGGTGAGAGCTAGCAGGGTATGAGAGTAGATTGAGAGGAAGAAGGAGTATCTTACGAGAAAGATGTACATCTCCTCACATAAATACTCATATTAGCATAGCTTAGCTTAGTAATTAGCTTGGTAGAGGAGATGAGCATGCATTGAAGCTTGGCTCTTGGTTGGATTTGCATCCACATGCCAAGAGTGTGTTGATGTAGGCTTCTATCTCACAAGCTTGGAGTAGGTGATGAGCCCTCCATTAAAGCTTGGGAGATGATAGTCTTCTCTTTCTTCACACATGAGATTGTGTGAGTGTGTGTGTGATAATGCCTTGCAAAAATCAGCCCCCTCTCTCTCTCTTGGGCGAGCCCTCTTGCTATTTACTCTTGCAGGCTCCCATTGGACCTCCCCAAGTCAAGCCAATGGCTATTAAGCAGCATAAGTGATAGCCTTCTGACATGTGTCCCCCTTTCCCCTTTTGTGAGAGCTTAATCAATTAAACTTAATTGATTTAAATGAATTAAATTCCCATTGGACCTTTCCCCATTCTGACCAATAGGAATTAAGTAGCCCATTGGGCTGCTCAATTCCTATTGGACCCCTTCACGGGCTGTCCAATAATCATCCAAGAGAAATAATTTTCATTGGTTCTTTTTATTCAGTGTTTTTAAATTAATTAAACTATATTTACTCTAGCATAATTCTCATTGGTCCACCTCTAAGGCCATCCAATAGGAATTGGGTACACCTTGTGGGCATCTGGCCTAGGGAGCTGACATGTGTCCCTCATTCCCTTTGTGTGAAGGGAGCTTGTGTGTGTGTGTGTGGCTTTCTCTCTCATCCCCTAGAAGAAAGGCTCGCCCCCTCCCATGTAGGGATATGCAAAGACTTTTTTTTACACACACAAAGCATCCAGTTCCCCTAGGTTTGACCTTTGGACATAACCTTTGAATTTTGGAACCTTAGCATTTTGGAAGTCTTAATGGGCTGAACCTTAGGGTCTTTTTAGCCCATTGTTGCACATGGCTCTTTTGCAGATGGCCCCCCCTTTGGATCCCTAGTTTCCCTCCTTTGGATCCCTACTGTGGCCGGTCTGCTAGCTTAACCAATATTCTAGCTTTTTCTCCCCTAGCACTTCCCCATATTAAATGATCAATTTAACATGAGAAAATCATTTAGGAGAATTAGATATTGATTATTATGACATTACCTCTCCTTGAAATCATAGTCGTCCTCGACTTTGGTGTAGAGAAGATAAAGCATATTCATGAGTCCTTTTCTTAGCAGGTAGAGGATCCCTATGTTACCCTACGACATCATTCCACAATGGATGACTAGTCCATTTGGAACTTGAGAGCCTTAGGCTGTCGCAAGCATGTCTGCACATTAGTCCTATCAATCTTCCATAGTAGAGTGACAAGCTCTACTTGGTGTTTGGGAGACGTCGTCTCCGCAAACTTGATCTAAGCATGCATACTACTTCATTTTTGTGCACAATAAAGAAAAAGAGAGTCTTATAAGACAAAAAAAAACTTTGTTCATTTTTAACATTTTGTATATTTGCTTACTCTTGGGAAACATTGTAAGCATTGACAAGGTTTAGGTTATCCTTTAATTGTATGCCTTGCATCCATCTAGAATCTTCAAAATGATAATTCTTAAACTTAATAAGATATCGTCGGATAATCTTACCGCCTCTTAATACCTTGTCTTCATGTCGGAGAATGGACTCGGGCTGCAGCACCTCCTCTTGGTCCTCGATCTCCGGTGGGTCTTCAATAGTTGGTTCTTGAGGTGGTTCTCCTTTGTAAGGCTTTAATAGGCTCACATGGAAAGCATTGTGTATGAGCCAATGATTGGGAAACTTGAGTTGATAGGCCATCTCATTGATTGGCCTAAGAATCTAGAAGGGACCATAGTACCTTTTTGCTAGTTTAGCATAGTACTTTTGGTGGCCCATAGGATTCTTGCCCATCGTGTGCCTTAATCGAGCCTTGGAAAACTTTAACAAGACCTAGTTGTTTTTTTTAAAGGCTTGGGATCTTCTGTGCTTGTCAGTAGTAGCCTTTTGCCTTTGCTGTGAGATAGAGATAGCATCCTTAATCTTTTGAAAAGATTCTTGTAGGTCTCGGCTATACTCATCTGCAGCGAAGATCTTCCCATGTACCTTAAGTAGCAAGGGACTTTTTGATCTCCCCTCAATTACCTCAAAAGGTGCTTTTCCCGTGGAAGTATGTACAGTGTTATTGTAAGCATACTCCACTAAGGGTAAGTACTTCTCCCATTGGGATCTTTGATCTACTTCCGTTACATAGGCTTTTAGTAGATCGAGAATGGTTAGGTTAGCTATTTCACTTTGGCCATCTGTTTGTGGATGATAGGCCGAAGAGAAGTTTAGCCTTGTCCCTAAATTCTCAAAGAGACCCTTCTAGAAAATACTGGTCATTCTAGGATCTCTATCCGACACTATGGACATTGGCAAGCCATGGTACTTGAAAATTTGTGAAATGAAGAGGGTTGCCATTTGATGGGCTTTGATAGTCTTTTTGACATGTATAAAATGAGCTTGTTTACTGAACCTGTCTACTATCGTCCATATTCCCGTATTCCCATGGATAGCCTTAAGCAATCCAAAGATAAAATCCATGGATATGCTCTCCCATGGTGAATTAGGGATTGGCAAGGGTTGAAGCAATCCAAGTTGCTTCCCTCTATCAAATTTTGTCTTTTGGCATACCACACATTTAGAAACATACTCTTGTATGTTTACTTTCATGGGAGGCCAATAGAAATATGTTTCAATTCCCTTTAAGGTAGACTAAATCCCCCTATGCCCCGCATAAGGTGGAGCATGAGATTCATACATTACTTTCTCACGTAGTGAGTTAGTAACACATAGTCTATTGCCATAGATAAGATAACCATCTTGTAAAGTAAATGGTTCTTCTTTCTTCCCTAATGCAAGGGCTGAAATTACATCTCTAAAATCGGGATCAATAGCGTACTCATCTATCATTGAAGATAGATCATTGTGAGTGGCTATGGAAACCGCATTCACTCTCGATCGTCTTGAGAGTGCATCAGCTACTTGATTATGCTTGTGTGCGCGTATGTCGCATTTGTCAATGCAAGGAACTTGCCGATACACCGTATGCTAGCCACAAATGGCTCCAAGCACACAACAAGCCTAAACTAGTAAGCTCAAAGAAGGCGATGGTGTGTCACTCACCGCTCTACGCTTGCTTTGTGGAGGATTCCTCGCCGCGAAGAAGAAGGAGCTGCCGCTTCGCCGCGCTCAACCGCTTTGCCGCCGTCGTGCCTTCGTAATGCTCGATCGCCCACTCTCTCTCTCTCTCTCTCTCTCTCTCTCTCTCACACACACACACACACACACACACACACACACACACACAAGGAGGTGAAGAAGAAGAATATGGAGATGGAGATGGAGCAAGAGCACTCTTCTATTGCACAAATGAGAGAATGAGTGAATTTTAGGTTTAGTTGACTTTTATATGAGCTGGCCCCATTCACACTTAGGCGCCCATGCTTAGCCAGCTAATCCCTTGAATGTTCCAGTTAGAGTGCGCCTCTCATTGGTGATCACTCTTACCCTTTTCCTATTGGACCGACAAGCCCGGTACCTGACTCTACCAAATAAATAATACAATGTCCGCCGTAGGTTACAACGTCCTTCTCGTAGGTGATAGGGTGTCCGTGAGCCATGAGGGTTAACATGCCCCCCTTCCTGATGTAGATTTCGTCCTCGGAAGCTATTGAGTTGAAGCTCGTTCGTCGAGGTGAAAGAGCATTTGAGATGAATGTCCTTGGCCTTCTTCAGTCACTGCAAAATCAAACAACATTGGCACAGTAATTGCATTCTCATAAGCGATTAAAAAGCATATGCAGTTTTAGGCAGACAAATTGATTGGTAACAGAATTTTAAACAATTTGTCAGCAATAAACATTAAATTGCAATATAATCAAATGCATAAACAGATGTAAAGGTAAAAAATTAAACAAGTCTGGGGTCGCTAATTTAACGGTCGAAAGGCACTAGAGATCGACTATTAATACCATGGGTAAGCTTCTTAATTTTCTCTGGTCAATTCAGTTGTTTAATTGCGAGAGCCAAGTATTTCATGTTCGAGGGTTGACTAGAGACTATACCTAGAAGACCTTGTAGTTAAGCTACGATAAAAGGAATTTCTCATGAAATCATCGCCTAACTGATTACCTTTTCTTTGACCCCCCAAAGTCTTTTCACCGTGAATGATGTGTGTGCTTATTTTGTATGTCTTGGGTTTTTTGCTTTTCAAGGAAAAGCGCCCACACTGGGAACCTCTAGGGCTCTAGTACCATAGGCGATACATGTGAGTGAAGTACCAAATCAAGCTGAGATTTCTCTTCCCGCTTAAGATTTTACAATGTGGCACTTTGATTTTTTGTTTGTTCATTTTCAGCATTTTAATTTTGTAACTTTCGGGGGTCATATAACACTGATAAACCTCTCCAGGCTCATCACACAAGTAAACTCCCTTTATAATACTTAATCTAAAGTTCAATAGGGTCAAGCCCACTAGAAAGCCCTAGTACATTTCACACAATGCTGCCTAAATCGGATTAAGAACCTAAGTAACCATTAATTATTAAGAAGGAATTCCCCATGGTATTAAGAGAAGATCTCTAACACCTAGCTTGGTCAAACTAGCTTAGTTGGACTGCTTGATTTTTAAACCTAGACAAGTGATTATGACAAAAAAATTACATTAAATTAAATGTTTGATACTCAGCAAATGCGATGAATATTATGCTACCAATCACAATCAAAGCAGACAAACATGGATGCAAAAAGATAAGGGGCAATGCTAATGGACAAGAAACACCTGTTTGTGTTGATGGTCGCGCTTGATTTGAAGTGTGAATGAGAGAAAGATCCCATGAAAGTCCAAATCCTAAAAACAGCAACACGTTCCTGTACACACTGGGAAACACAAAGAATACCTCTAGGAGGCACATCAGTGGGAAAAAGGAACTTTGCTAATCACTCAACTCTAAAACAGAAACACTCCTATCATACTAATTCTACCTACCCTCCATCACTCGAGTGATGAGGATCAAAGATGTTTAATGACATAGGTTTCTGTTTCAGTGTACCGAATGTGAATGTGTAGGTCTGGTCAATGTTTTGACTTTTATTGTGCATACTCGTTTGCTAATTGATCTTGCTCTTTATTTTTTTGTTTTTTGTGAGTATAAGGCTATATATATACATTCCCTAAGATTGGGAGATTGAGAGGTCAGGGAAACAAGGTTGAGAGGGAAGCAGGTGAATGATGGATGTCAACAAACACTCCCCCCTTCCTTGGGTAGATCATACCGTTTGAAATGAGCTTGTCACCCTTTGAAACCAATCGTTCCAGTTGGTACTAGGTGAGGATTTTTTCCAGTAGTTTTCTATTACCTTAGGTGCCTCATCGAGTTGCAAGGGTGGTAAGGTACTCTCCCAAGATCGAACTTGAAGTGGTTCATCAAGTGATTCTTGAACACTGGGAGGTGTGGATTCCTTTGTAGCTTTATGGAGGTCCACTATTGTAGGTGGAGGCTGTGGATAAGCTTTTACCTCTATGGATGCATTACATGAGGAGCTAGAAGCTTTATTCATTTTTTCTATGGTTGAGTTGAGCAAAACAAGCCTTTCTTGCTTGTGAACCCATACTAGCTCTGGATCCGTGTATAGTGTTCTGTGATTTTTTTCTTTCCACGGTCGTTAATTTGTTTTGGAGCTACAGGATTGAGCTCACATGGGTCAGGTGACAAGTAAGAATGCAATCTACGTTTTGGCACCCAGATTTGATCATTTCCTTGATAGTAGCCTTGGGCTTTCAATAGTTGTTTAGGAATCCACCGCCACGTTTCCTTACATTTCTTGGAGCGAGTGGGGCGTTTCTTACAAGGCTTCTATTTTTTAGTACTAGCTATGGTCGCTAAAGAATCTTTAGGGACCCACTTGTATGTTTTCTTCGTTATATTAGGATGAGTCTTCTTAGAAGCTATATGCATTTCTTGTAGCATATTTAAGGGTACGGGCATTTCATCCCCCTCAGGTGTTACCCAGGTCGTCCCCCTATTTCCCCAAGTGTCTATGGTTGCTTCTAGGTGAACCCAATCCACATTGTCCGACTCAGTCATCCCAGGGAGTACATCCATATAAGGAGAATCTTCCCCAACATCAGTTTCTACTTTACACGTGTAACAATACTGCAATGGGGACGAGTGAACTGTGGTGTCAGATCTATGATCAATTATAAACCTGTTTCCTAGAGGATGTGTTTGACCCGTCACAAGATCCACTCGAATGACAGAATCTTGGAACTGCAAGTAGACATGGTTTTTAGACTAGTCATGCACCATTTTTGCTTCCCTCATGAAAGGACGTCCTAAGATCATCTCCGATGCCATAGTGTGTTTGGAAAAATCCACAACAATGAATGTAACTCTTATTTTATGTCCAAAGACCTTGATCTTGAGGTCTTCTAGTATCCCAATAGGTTTAACAATAGACCCATTGGCCATCTTCACTACTATGGTTGTGGTCGCAAGGTGAGGTCTTCCCATAGTGTCCCAGCAATTTTTAGTCACAATGCTAACCCCAGCACCACCATCAAGGATTCCCTTCACAGTTAATCCCTTAGTAGTGATTGGTATGTTCGCATTGGATTCATCACCCTCAAAGTATTGCCCCAACTTGTTAACAGGTATTTCTATAACAAGGTTCTCATCTAGGTTCAGTTGTGGATCTATGTATTCCTTCTCTATTGGCATCTCCCCAGCTCCATCCATCTGTGCAAATTGTGGTAGTCCAAACTTCAGTTCTCCATTGAGGAAGGCTCGAAGGGCTGAGACTAGCTCGGGGTCTTTATATAGTTTGGACATGATGGTGGTTCTAACTTCTGAAGACATGAAATCCATCAATTTGGCAATGTTTAACGGCACCTTTTGGCATTGAGTCCCTTGATGTGGGTAAGATGGGATCTCCATTTCTTCGATAGGATCAAGTAGTCCCTCTGTAAACATTCTTTCCATCAAGAAGTGAGTACGCCCACTTTCCCATGACTTCAAGTCACTTTCTTCTTGGATGACACTAGGTATGTCCAAGGGTCTATGGACTTGGTGAGGTTGTTGTTGCGTAGGGAACACAGTGTCTATAATCTGGATCTTCCTAGGGGCTGGTTCTAGATCCCTCTGGGTATCTTCTACCAAACTCCTTAATTGCTAGACTCGCTCAATCTCCTCTGTAGGGTTTGGGTAAGTTCCTATCTTCTTTTTGGATCCTAGCCATTGTGGCTCATGAACATCTTCCTTGTTGGTTTCTATGTTAGTGGTCGTTTTGGTCTCCAAGGTTTCACCTAAATCAGAATCTTCTTCAGCGTCGTTCATACATACGGGGTCGTCACCAGTCCCTATGTTGGTCTTTGAACTGGGGTCTGCTGACTTCGCTGCTTTTTGTGATCTCTTTCTTCGTGTTTTCTTCTTTTTCTGAGATCAGGCAATTGATGCCTGTCTCTTTCCTCAATAATATAGCTTTGTTTTTGGAGCATCGATCGTGTGAGTACGTTTACTGGTACCACAAGTGTACTTGGTGACGGCTCCTCTGTAACTTCAATCAAGTTTAATGGCGTGATCTTCGGTGCATTTGGATTATTTGGACATTGGGCTATCAAATGATCTATGCCACATCGATTACCCATGAGTATTGGCATTGTAGACGTGCTCACTTGATTGGTTTGCATTAGTGTGGCGTTCTTTTGTAGCCTAATAGGACACTCGGCTACACGATGTGAACCTCCGCACTCATAGCATTGAAGAGGTGGTCTCTTAGCCGTGTAATTGATATTTTGGCCTCTTGCCGCAAGAGAAGCTACTTGATATACAGGTTTGACTTGTCCCCAATAGTCCTCCATGTAGAATTGTGGACTTTCTGCAAGCACATCCATCCCATAGGCAATATTAGGATCTATATCTTCCTCACAGCCTTCCAAACAAGAAATAGATAACTCACAACCCACTTAATTCACAGAAGTGATTCTCGGATGTGGTGGTTGCGGTCCTAGCACTAGAGGTGGTAAGGGTGTTGTTTGAACAACATTTTGGGCCCTAGGGACCATGTGTTGTGCTGTTTGTTCAAGAGGTGGGGCCGGCATCAATGCAGGCACTCGAGGTGTGTCTGTCCATGCTAAGGTTGGTCTATTGGCCATCGCGCGCTTAAATACTATGCAATCCTTAGCTTGATGACCATACCTTCCACATGCATTGCAGTTCCCATTGAATTTTGCTCTAAAAGTAGGGTATTCACTGGTACTATGCGGTCCATAGCATACTAAGCACCATTGTTGCTCCCTTCTTGGATACATATGATTGTTCTGCGGAGCACGATTGTCTCTAAGACTCTCTTGAATAGCCTTGGTGAGATCTGCTATAGTCATCTCAGATATCTTTGGCTCCTTAGCAATAGGCTTTAGGGTCATTGTCTGATGCCCTGATGCTTGCGAGCTAATAGATTTAGGCTCAACAGACACTCTTTCTCCTTTAATCATTAAATTATCCTCCAATTGGATCGCATTGGTGGTGATTGCTTCCCAAGTGGTGATACCTCTAATGACTAGGCCATTGTAGATATCCTCATGTCGTAATCCCCTAATGAATCTATCAAGAAATTGGTTATTGTTGAAGTGCTCATTTGGATTACAACGAGAATTCAAATGCTTCAAGCGACTTATAAAGTCTCTCTCCGACTCTCCTTCCTCTAGTTGGGCTTTCTAGAGCTCAGAGGCTACACCCCAAAGCACTCCCTCTCGTATGTATTCTTTTTAAGAACAGTCTCCTAAGAGTAGGGTAAATCGTTTTTTCTTCCACCCTTAGGGTTCTATACCAATCCCCAGCCTTTCCACTTAAGGTTAGGCTTAGAGCATTGCTCTTATGTAGGTCATTGTGTTCTCCTAGAGAATCACATATTTGTTCAAACACTTTGATATGCTTTCTCACATCCCCGTCTCCACTAAATTTTTGTGTGGGCTTGGCTATTTGTACTGCCTTACTTCTAGGCTCTCTATCAAGCGTGTTATGCATATTCTCAGCAATAGATCGACCAATAGCTTGAGCAAATGTTGCCAAGTCACCTAAGTGAGCAGGCACCGTGGGTGAAGGCGCTCCAGAGACTACATGTGGAGTAGGTATTGGCATTGGGCTTGGCCCATAGGAAGCCCTTGGGTTCCACGTTGGGTACGATGTTATGCCATGTGGTGGTCCATAGTTCATATGAGTGGCCCTAGGCATAGCAGACGTTGGATGTGACACGCTAACGCTAGCCGGTATAGTCCCATGGAAATAAGAACTTGTGTATTGTGGTTGTGGAGCATAGGTAGTTGAAACAATGGGAGGGGTAGGGACTACATGAGTGTGATGACCCATAGGTGCATACGATTGGTACGCACTTGTAGGTACTATTGCAAGCATTGCACTACCATGTAGCGGTACTTTACTAACAAACGAGGTCCATGGTGTGTTTCTTGGAATGCCCATCATTGGGGTAGGCATGGTAGTCATGGTGTCATCAAGGGAAAGATGAGCTAGACTTGGAAAGGTGAAGCTATCACTTGTGGGCTCAGATTTCACTAAGACCCCTGGCGAAACAACATATGGGGGATCCATCGGACTTACCGAGGGAGTCTCCATTTGTGATAGAGTGAGTTGTTTCCCTTTGCCCGTGTCTAAAAATCGCATAGGACCCGTCGAAGGTATGTTTATTCCTCGATTTTGCCTCTCGAACTGGATAATCCTATGGATGACATTGCAGATCATGTGTTGTTGTTCCTCTAGACTAGTGGCACTAGATGTGGATTGTACAACTTCTAACCAACCCACATGGTATGTGTAGCCCATGTATAGGTCGGTCAAAGTCTCCGTGTGTAGGTCATATTCCCAATTTTCATTGAGAAATACCCCGTCCAAACTTGGTGTACTAGAGGATTTCCGTGAGGTGGATGCAATGTTGCTTCCTGTGTTTTGACTTTTAGTCACCGCTACCTTAGAGGCGACTTTGGAAGGTGGTAGCTCGGTAAGGCCCTCATTAAATGAGGTAGGTGGAATGTCCACGTGGACACTTTGAGGGAGTGTGGGGTCTACAGGAGATGTGAATGGTGATTCTACTTCCCCACCCCCTTCGTTTACTTCACTAGCCGTAGGTTCAGAGCGCATAGCTCTACTAAAAGTTTCCATCAAACGGCTAAAAACACTAGTTCCAGGTTTTTGGGCCCAGCTAGGTACGGTTTCATTTGTTCCCCCGGGGCTTTGTGTAAGATGCTCTTCCATAATATCGTAGTCAGAGGAAGAGTCGCTAGCCGCTATATTTGGGTCTTGGGTTGCACTACCTTGGGTCCCCGCCGAGGACGTAGACCCTAGCGTGGAAGGATAGTGAGTACCCCCGTAAATCGAAGCACTAGCTAGTTGTTCGGACTCTAGCACGTGACTAGAGCATAGATACATGTGCTTTGGGTGTGCTACAAGTGTCGGCAAGTACCCTCAAAGGTTACTTGCTTTGTTTTGTGGGTATTTTGCACCCTGTTTTCTACTTGATTTTTTCTTGTTTTTGATGTTTTTTAATGTTTGATTTTTTTGATTGAAGTGTGTGATAGCTCGAAATGAGCGTATCACTTAAAGGGTCGTTGTGTGCTTTACAGCACAATTTTCGGGTATCTGACGTTCCGTTGGTCCTCAAAAAATTGATTTTTAGCTACGTGTGAAGCTAAAATTCGTTTTTTTTAAAGGCGACTGAGGCCTAGGTCTGAGCGTGAGCTTGGTCTTGGGTCTGGGCTTGGTCTGGGAGATATTCCCACCAATCCCGGTCCTACCTTTAAAATTTTCTTATTTTTTATTTTTTTATTTTAAGGATAAGGTCGCCGCGGCCTGCACGAGAGCACACACACACTCTATCTACCTACTTCTAACTAATACACCTACTCTTACACACTAACACACTCTATTAACTCTCACTAATCTACTTCCTACTTACTGTACACAGAAAACTAACTACTGACATGTGTCCCTCATTCCCTTTGTGTGAAGGGAGCTTGTGTGTGTGTGTGGCTTTCTCTCTCATCCCCTAGAAGAAAGGCTCGCCCCCTCCCATGTAGGGATATGCAAAGACTTTTTTTTACACACACAAAGCAGCCAATTCACCTAGGTTTGACCTTTGGACATAACCTTTGAATTTTGGAACCTTAGCATTTTGGAAGTCTTAATGGGATGAACCTTAGGGTCTTTTTAGCCCATTGTTCCACATAGCTATTTTGCAGATGGCCCCCCCTTTGGATCCCTATTTTCCCTCCTTTGGATCCCTACTGTGGCCGGTCTGCTAGCTTAACCAATATTCTAGCTTTTTCTCCCCTAGCACTTCCCCATATTAAATGATCAGTTTAATATGAGAAAATCATTTAGGAGAATTAGATATTGATTATTATGACAGTGAGTAGGCTTTCCATAAATTGAAGCAACAACTAATTTATGCTCCAATTTTTCAAGCCCATGACTGGAGAAAAATATCTCATGTTCATGTTGATGCATCAGCCTATGCCATAGGATGCATACTAGCCCAACCAGGAGAGAAGAAAATGGATTTTTCCATTTGCTACTCTAGCCGTCAGCTAAACAATCCAGAGAAAAATTATACCACTACAGAAAGAGAAGATCTGGGAATGATATATGCTGTTAAAAATTTTAGACACTACCTTCTTGCAAACAAGTTTGTTTTCTTCGTGGATCACCAAGCACTGCTATATCTAGTAAACAAACGTTCCAACATTGGAAGAATTGTTTGCTGGTTTATACTATTGCTTGAGTTTGACTTCACGATAGTAGTGTAAAAGGGGACTACACACACACAGACACACACACACACACACACGAGCAGATCATCTGTCACGATTGTTCCATGGGGAGGCACCTGAGGGTATCGATGATGATCTTCTCGATTCGTATATGTTTAACATTGAAATGGTTCCAAGGTGGAGCGAAGAGGTCATTCCTCTACTCACAATCGGGTCATTACAGGTAGAAAGACAACCGTCAATTATACATCAAACAAAAAATCTCTAGCTTTTAGCAGGACGATTGTACAAGCACGATAAGGATGGGATTTTGAGACCATGTGTACAGCCCAAAGAATCCGCGTACTACCTTAAACAGGCTCATATACAAAATACGGGGTTTCACAATGGAGAAACGCAAACATGCCAATGGCTAAAGAGACTGAGAGTCTACTGGAAAAACATGGAACACAACATCCATACATATGTAAAATCATGTGATATCTATACAAAACAACCTCCAGTGGAACATGCCACCCTGTTTCGAGTAGTACAAGCACCCAAATGGAGTACTCACATAACTGAGTACTTAAAACACAAGACCTTCCCTGAGGGATGGGGCAAGGCAAGAATGAAAAATGTAGAAGAAGAGGCCAAACACTATCTGCTCATTGCCAACCAACTATATAGGCGGGGAAAAGACAAACAACTACAATTGTGTGCTACTGAAAGTGAATATTACGTTATCTTAGAATAACCACATTCAGGACAGCCAGGGGGACATCTCTCTGCTGATAAAACGGCAAAGCTCCTGCTACACTCAGGCATATGGTGGCCAACCCTGCTTACGGATGCAGAGATCTATGTCAAATGATGTGATGAATGTCAATGCACAAAACCACCCCTACGAAGAGATGAAATGCCATTAAGGCCAATGATGGGGGTACGTGATTTTTCCAAATGGGGCATTGACTTTATTGGTCCCATCATACCTCTGGGATATGTCACAGGCACAATACATCATAGTAGCAACAGAATACATGACAAAATGGACGAAAGCAAAGGCAGCCCAAAAAAACAATGCACGAACTACAGCTCAGTTCCTTTTCAAACACATCTTTATAAGATATGGTCTACCCATAGAAATAGTGAGCGATAGGGAAATACACTTTCTAAACAACGTCATTGAAAGCATCCTTGACAAATTCATGGTGGTCCATCGCAAACTAGCACCATATCCCCCGCAAGCTAATGGGCAAGTAGAGAGTACCAACAAAATCTTATGCACTGTACTCACCAAAATAGTCAGTGACTCAAGAAATGATTGGGATCAAAAGCTACACACAACATTGTGGGCTTTTAGAGTAGCTTTTAAAACTTCCATCGGTGCTTGGGATTAATGCGATTCTACCCATGGAATTCTTAATCAAAACCCTACGAGTGGCAACACAATTAGGATGGATGGGCCACGAGCTATCGGAAAGACTAGACACCCTGGAACAATTAGATGAAACCAGAATTAGAGCAATAGCTGGGATATATGCTCAAAAAAAACAAATGAAGGCTTTCCATGATCAACACATGATTAACAAGGAGTTCTAAAAAGGGGATTACGTTTTAATGTATACCCTCAAACAACACTCCAAAAATTAAAAAAGCGAGGGATGGGGCCTTTTGATGTATCACATAGCAGCGCCATCAAGCTCACAACATTAGCAGGTGAGGAGATGCCTAATTGGACAAGTGGCTACAGATTAAAGAAATACTTTCTTCTGCTGACACCAGAAGAACTCAAAACAATACATGCAGTAGATCAGCGTAGAAGTCAAGCACATGACATTTGAGAACAAGCACAGCAGGAAGCCAAAATCATAATGTTAAACCGCAAGGAGCAAGCAAATTTTCAGAGAAAAGCACAACAAATTTATTGTCTTGATACTATTCCAATAGCATCCCTACAAACGGCGGCTACATGGTTAGGTGAAATGGATCTACGCATTAATTTACAGCTTGCTGATGGTACAACCGAGAGAGCATTAGTGGACACTGGGGCAAGAGCTAATTTTGTTAACTACTCTGCTTTCAACAAACTCACAAGGGAACCTCTAATACCAAACATGATGGGGTTCAAAGTGGTAAACAAAGACACAATGTACAATCCAGGACACATAAATTTACCAATCACTATTGATGGAATAGTTTATCCGCATCAATTTCATGTGGTCAAGGATCATGATCTTAACGAAGCAGTTATTATGGGAGTACCATGGATGCCCACTTATCAAGCCACGCCAAACTGGCAGGACAATACCTTGTAGCTCGGACAAGAGGACCAATCTTCCGCCACACCCTTTGTACCGACAGACCATGTACGTGAACCTCTACAAACACCACTTGCTCCAATTGAACAATATTCTCCAACCGTGGCCAGGTCACCACCACCACTCAGTTTGGAGATAGACTTATATGGATAACATTTATGAGCTATTGATGGCTCTTTATGGTTGTACATATGAGTAGTAGCTGTTGGGTCATGAGTATTATCTTCTTCATATATGGTCCAATGTTGTCGTCTAGAGTAGTGAGTCTATACACAACACGTTTGCACCATCCTTGCACATCTGAGCCTCGACACCCCCATTTGTACCCGCGAGTTCTGGGCTGGAGCTGAGTGTGCTGCTACGCCAGAGTCTGTATCGGTCCTTTGAGATAGTTGAGTCCATATATTCTAGTCTGTTGCAGTGTCTCTGTGTTGATCATGTTATGTCTTTGTGTTGATTAGCTGCTATCTATTGTTTTCTTTGTTTTTCATTCTGTTTTGAGTGAGATGTCACACACATTGCACTGAGGAGCACCCACTATAGAAAGCACGGCACACTATCCGTGTTATAGGTGTTCTCATTTTTGGCACGCCTGGTGGGACCTCAACTAAAGTCTCACTCTCTCTGTTGAGGTACAAATCGAGGATCTAGTTGGGTTTTACCTAGCCTTGCCTACTTTGCCTCGCCCTGGTCCCAACCAAGCTCTCGTCCCTGGTTTGGTCCTTTCTTGTCCCTAGTCTAGCCACGTGGTCTAGTCACTTGCCCTGGTCTAGTCCCTCCTCATCCCTGGTCCAGCCAGGTGGTCTAGTCACTTGCCCTAGTCTAGTAGAGTCTAGGCCTGTTTCATCCAGTTAAAGTTCTTCTTGCCCAAAGCTTGGTTGGGTTGGTGCCGGGGGGATTCACTCTATATACAAAATGGGACACCACCTGCAAGCGGATAACTTTGATAAAACCCCTATATACGATTCATATTAGGGAATATGACCCCCCTTTCTACGCTTATACGACAATCAATGCAAAAAACTATCATACCCCTATCTTACATATAAAATTTAGGTCTCACATTATCTAAGGTCTCTGTGAGACGTATCCGGACAACCATGCACCGCAGTGAGCTGGACCAGTTCTGCATTTTGCCTTCTTGAATGGCTGTCACATGGAGCGGTGGACAAGCTTCCCTTCTAGTGAGTTGAAAGCCATGTCATGGGCATGCTACGCAATTTTGTTTTCAAGGGGTCTATGCTGCTCATTCCTCCCATCCTACAGAACAACCAATCAGAGTTCAGATGCGCACAGAAATCGTCAGGTTTTGTTGAAAAGGTGACTGCCTCATGTGACTACTCTGATGGACATGGGTTTTTCTCATGCAAAAAGAACCCGGCCATTGCTAGCCACGGAGGCTGCATCTCAGCGCCCTCATGTGACATGGGCCTAACTGAGTAAAACTATTCAAAGAGCATGTAGAAAAGTGACTAGCAACGTACTAAGAAACCACTTTTGTTGATAACTAGATGTACCTTCAATGTGTCTTAGTCTAACTTACAAACTATGTGCCCATTCAAATGCACTCTAGCTACTCATCGAATCTGATCCATCTAAATTACTTAGAAAACATGGTTATAAAGTTGTGTTAGGTTTTCCGTGTAAATTTGCATCTGTACAAACTCTTTATAGTTTTCATCCTTCAACAAATGAACTATAATCACAAAACGAGCAATTGATACAAAGCAATGTTAGTTCTTGTACGTATCTTTGTAGCTATTGACTCACAAGTTTGAGGGCAGACTCTTTTGGGAAGCCATGATTTTGAAACACAAATACTTCCTCTCATTTTTCCCTTTTTTCACTCCCCCCCCCCCCCCCATC
The DNA here is from genome assembly GCF_014529385.1 of Adiantum capillus-veneris. Lineage (NCBI taxonomy): Eukaryota > Viridiplantae > Streptophyta > Polypodiopsida > Polypodiales > Pteridaceae > Adiantum > Adiantum capillus-veneris. Next base: position 143,777,779 of record NC_140933.1, on the reverse strand, counting down.
CCATAAGATATCCCCTCCCTTATTTTTAAGCTTGGGAGATATATTATTAGGGGCCTACCCCTAACTTATATGCTTATGTAACTGGTAAAAAAAACCCCCTCCCCTACACTTACGTGGTGCAGTAAGTTTTACATGGTGAATCCCTCGGGGGTTGGTGGTCACTGCATGACACATACAAGGCGGTCATTAGAGCGTCCAATCACACTACTAGGTCCTTTGAAGTACTACAATAGAAGACGTCGACCCTTGGTACCTAGTAGATGTCCACCAATCTCATCACCCATACCTCCACATACATGTTAGGAAATAAGATGTAGCTAAATAGATAATTGAGTAGATTATTTAATGGAGAGAGACAGATTTATATACACGAGATTATAGAGTAGAGAGAGAGAGAGAGAGAGAGTACACACGATATACGTGGTTCACCCAATGTGGGCTACGTCCACGGGAAAGCAGCCACTCAATGGCTTTAGTACTTCAAAACAAGAAGTATTTTACAAAGGGATTATACCCTTAATGGAGCTCCCTCCTTACTTCACTCTCACCACCTCACACTCACCTTGTTGCATCAACTTCACACTATGAAATGTGTGTAGAAATGGCCTCCTTTTATAGGCCAAAAGGGCTGCCCTCTCTTATGAGAGACGCCCATGTGTGGCCGCCCTTGAGAAGACAAGTCCGCTTTTCAATTCGGCCACCGGCCATTGAATTCGGCCACCGGCCACCGGCCATTGTCTTCCGACCACCGACCACCGGCCATTGACTTCCGACCACCAGCCATCGGCCATTGACTACCAGCCACCGGCCAACCGATCGGTTGTTTTCTGACCACTTTCCGGCCGCCGTCCGGCCATAATATTCCGGCAAAAAAGAATATTCCGGAGAAAAAGTTGCCCTTGATTCTTGTCCGTGAAAAATTTGGTTTCCGGTGAGTGATTTTCCTTCACGCAAGATGGGTTCTCCTCATAATGGGGGCCTTACAAATGTGCGCTTTTACCATAGAAAATTAAAAGGGTAAATCAGGCTCCATACTTAACAATCTCCCACTTGGAGACTGATCTCCAAACCAAACCTGTGACTGCTTTCCATTCTGGCTTCTTATCCTTGAATGCCGATTGAAGATGAGCAAAAGCTCAACTTCTCCTTGGTGACCACCTTTGTAAACATGTCTGCAGGATTTTCACTTGTATGCACCTTTCCTAGCTTTAGTTGTCCCTCTTCCAAAAGAGTGCGTATGAAGTGATATCTCACCTCAATGTGCTTTGTCCTTGAATGAAAGGCTGAGTTCTTCGCAAGATGGATAGCGCTTTGGCTATCACTGTACAAGACACAATTGTCTTGTTTTAATCCAAGTTCTTCTAAGAATCTGTGAAGCCACAGAATTTCTTTGCTTGCCTCTGTCATTGCTACATACTCTGCTTCCGTGGTAGAAAGTGAAACCACTTTCTGCAGCTTTGAAGCCCAGCTTACTGCTGTGCCTCCAACCGTGAACACATAGCCAGTAGTGCTCCTTCGAGTATCTTTGTCACTTGCCATATCTGCATCAGCATACCCTTCTAGAAAAATATCAGTTCCTCCAAAATACAAAGCATTTGTTGTTGTCCCTTTTAGATACCTAAGTATCCACTTCACAGCTTGCCAATGCTCTTTACCTGGGTTGTCCATGAACCTACTCACAACTCCCACTGCATGTGCAATGTCTGGCCTTGTCCAGACCATAGCATACATTAGAGAACCTACCGTTGCAGCATATGGAACTTTAGACATATAGGCTATCTCCTCTTGTGTCTTTGGACACATATCCTTCGTTAGTTTAAAATGACCAGCCAAAGGTGTAGAAACTGGTTTTGCATTTTGCATTGCAAACCTTTCTAGTACCTTCTTGATGTAATCTTCTTGAGATAGCTTTATTGTCTTCTTCGTCCTGTCCCTTGATATTTTCATACCCAGTATCCTCTTTGCAGCACCTAAATCTTTCATTGAAAAAGATTTGGACAGCTCCTCTTTTAGGTCTTTGATGTCCTGCATGTTAGCACTTGCAATCAACATGTCATCAACATACAACATTAGGATGATGAATTTCCCATCTCCCAAATTCTCCGTGTAGACGCAGTGATCCGAGTTGCATCTTGTGAATCCATGATCCAACATCCATCGATCAAACTTCAAGTACCATTGTCTTGATGCTTGCTTTAAACCATACAAGCTCTTCTTTAATCTGCAAACCATTTTCTCCTTACCTTTTACTTCATACCCCTTTGGTTGAAGCATGTAGATTTCCTCCTCTAAGTCACTGTGAGGGAATGCCGTATTTACATCCATTTGCTCGAGATTTAGATCATGAGCAGCCACAAGGCTTAAGACAAGCCTAATTGAGTTCATTTTTACAACAGGAGAAAATATTTCATTGAAGTCAATACCTTTCTTTTGAGAAAAACCTTTTACCACAAGCCTAGACTTGTACCTTTTCTTCCCACCTTCTTCTTCCTTTAGCTTGTACACCCATTTGTTTTGAAGTGCCCGCTTACCTTTAGACAACTCAACCAACTCCCATGTTTGGTTGCGATGTAGTGAGTCCATCTCCACTTGCATGCTCTTCGTCCATTCTTCTTTGGATTCATGTTTATAGCTTCTTCATATGATTCCGGCTCTCCAGAATCTGAGATCAAGAGATGGTTGAAGGAAGGAACAAACCTTTCTGGAGGTCTACTTGCTCTTGTAGATCTTCGGGGAATAGGTTGAGGCTCCTCATTTGGTTGACGTTGTTGCACATTGTCACCGCTTGCAGTCCTTGAGTCTTCACCGTCCTCAAGCTCCATGTACTCATCACCTGTTTCTTATGTTTGTTTTCTTTCCAAGTAATCTTTGTACATATTTTGTTCATTAAAAATTACATCCCTACTCCTTAAGATTTTACCATCTTCAGGATTCCATAGGCGATACCCAAAGTCTCCTTCTCCATAGCCAATGAAGAAACACTTTTTGGACTTTGCATCTAACTTTGATCTTAGGCTTCTATCTATGTGCATGAAAGCCTCACACCCAAACACTTTGAGAAATGCATAATTCACCGGTTTACCTGTCCATGCCTCTTCTGGAACTCCCCCATCCAATGCCGTTGAGGGTGATCGATTGATTAAGTACATAGACGTACTTACAGCTTCCGCCCAAAGCTCAAGCGGTAGGCCTACATGTAGCCGCATGCTTCGTGCTCGTTCCATGATTGTCCTGTTCATCCTTTCCGAAATTCCATTTTGTTGAGGTGTCCTTGGGGTTGTCCTTTGCCTCCGAATGCCATTGCTAGCACAAAAGCTTTCAAAAGCTTGGCTGCAATATTCGCCTCCATTGTCGGATCTGAGGCATTTAACCTTGGTACCTGTTTCATTCTCCACAAAGGCTTTCCACCTTTGAAATATGGAAAATACATCGGATTTATTCTTCATGACATAAACCCATGTTTTTCTAGTCGCATCGTCTATGAATGCTACATAGTACAATGAGCCACCAATTGATGGTGTACTTCAGGACCCCAAACATCAGAATGAACCAACTCAAGTTTTTTATTTTTTCTTTCATTTCCTGATTTTTGAAATTTTACCCTCTTTTGTTTACCATAAACACAATCTTCACAGAACTCTAAGTCCACTTCTTTCAAACCTGGTAGAAGCTTCTTTGTTTGAAGGATTTGCATTCCTTTGGCACTCATATACCCAAGTCGGTAGTGCCACACCGCACTGTCAACTTCTGTAGTTACTTCACAAGCTGAAGGTTGCATGCTAACAGTACACAAGTAAAGTGTACCGACTTTTTCACCCTTGGCAACCACCAAAGATCCCTTTGAGATCTTCCACCATTTGTTTCCGAATGCAATGTTGTGACCTTCATCATCCAATTGTCCTGTAGAGATCAAATTTTTGCGAAGAGAAGGAACATGCCTAACATCTTTAAGCTTCCATTCATTTCCGTTAGCAGTTTTGACAGAAACTGTACCTTTGCCGACAATCTCACAAGCTTCATCATCTCCCAAGTATACATACCCAAAATTACCTTTGGTGTAGTCTTGGAAATGTTGCTTGTGTGGTGTCGCATGGAATGAAGCCCCGGAATCTACTATCCAGGAATTAGACACATTCTCTAATGAGAGAATTAGAGCATCTTGCTCTACTTTACCTGCCACATTGGCCTCCGATGTTGGCTTGTTGTCTTGAGACTCTGTCTCCTTCTTCTTCTTGGACCAGCAATCCTTCTTGACGTGGCCCTTCTTGCCACAGTTCCAACATTCAAGAACTGACTTTGTGCGTGACTTGCTCCGCCTTGAGCGATCATGACCCTTTTGGTTTTTGAACCTCTCCTTAAGCCTTCCTCTTGTTTCCACTGATAGTGCAGCACTTGATGATTCTCTAGTGCTTCTCCTTCGCATTTCCTCGCTTAGGAGAACACCCACAACATCATCAAACTTAAGAGTATTTGTGTCAGAGATAGAATTACTACAGTCATCACAAGGCTGTCCCAACTATCCGGTAGAGATGATAGTATAAGGAGAGCTTGCACTTCGTCATCGAAATTGATTTTCACTGATCGAAGTTGACTTATGTTTGTGTTAAAGTCATTTAGGTGTTCTGCAACTGAATCATTCTCTGCCATCTTTAGATTGAACAAGTGCTTCATAAGAAATACCTTATTGGATGCCGATGGTTTCTCGTAGAAGTCGTCAAGTGACTTCATCAAGTCCTTCGTGGTCTTCATCTCCGAAACATTGAAGGCCACCGTTGACGCCAAGCTTAACCGGATTGTTCCCAGTGCCTTTCGATCAAGGACAATCCATGCTTCATCTGCCATTGTTGCGGCCTTCTTTGCAAGACCGCCTAGTGGCAAATAGAGGTCCTTCTGGTAGAGATAGTCTTCAATCTGCATCTTCCAATGTTGGTAGTTTTTGCCGTTGAACTTCTCAATCTTGAGCTTCCCTTCCTCCGCCATAACTCCCACTCAATTCAAGGAATCCTTTCCTTGAGAGAATTTAGCTACGAGCAAACCTTGCTCTGATACCAGTTGTTGGGAAATAAGACGTAGCTAAATAGATAATTGAGTAGATTACTTAATGGAGAGAGACAGATTTATATACACGAGATTATAGAGTAGAGAGAGAGAGAGAGAGAGAGAGAGAGTACACACGATATACGTGGTTCACCCACTGTGGGCTACGTCCACGGGAAAGCAGCCACTCAATGGCTTTAGTACTTCAAAACAAGAAGTAGTTTACAAAGGGATTATACCCTTAATGGAGCTTCTGCCTTGCTTAACTCTCACCACCTCACACTCACCTTGTTGCATCAACTTCACACTATGAAATGTATGTAGAAATGGCCTCCTTTTATAGGCCAAAAGGGCTGCCCTCTTATGAGAGACGCCCATGTGTGGCCGCCCTTGAGAAGACAAGTCCGCTTTTGAATTCGGCTACCGGCCATTGACTTCCGACCACCGACCACCGGCCATTGACTTCCGACCACCGGCCAACCGAACGGTTGTTTTCTGACCACTTTCCGGCTGCCGTCCGGCCATAATATTCCAGCGAAAAAGAATATTCCGGCGAAAAAAAAAGTCTTGGGGCCTTTAAAGTTGCCCCTGATTCTTGTCTGTGAAAATTTTGGTTTCCGGTGAGTGATTTTCCTTCACGCACGATGGCTTCTCCTCATAATGGGGGCCTTACAAATGTGCGCTTTTACCACAGAAAATTACAAGGGTAAATCAGGCTCCATACTTAACAATACGACATCATCCATTCCTCCATCCGGTTTTACATCTTCCATGTCACCTTCCCCAGTAAAGCCCCCTCGTATTTTGTTACAGCAAGCTATTGAGAAACGGGCTCTTGAGCAAGGGGCCATGGAGGCATTGACCAGTGTTTTGGCCAAGGTAAACATCAAGTTTCCTACTTTCAAGGGACTCTCCTTAGAAGATGCAGACGACCATGCAAGGAGGTTTGTATCTCTCTGTAGAGGTCGCTGTCTTAATAGGGAAGATGCTTATTTGGTACTCTTTCCATCTACCTTGGATGGCTTAGTAGATAAGTGGTACAGTCAGTTTGCAAAGAGCCATTTTGCAACTTGGGCAGCTTTAAGACAACATTTTTGTGTAGCTTTTAGTCCAGGTGATTTCTAGGAGAAGGTTTTGGATCAGTTGGCCAACATGTTGCTCCAACCAGAGGAGACTTTTGCAGAAATCATCACTGAAACCAAGTCTCTGGTTGCCAAGCTTCCTTAGCCAAGGGCATTTATGGTCAAGAAGTGGGTAGAGAAAGCTCTTCCAAAGACATCTCAACAGAAACTACACGAAAGTCTTTGACTTGACGCATCTCTAGAGGAGTTTATAGCGGCTGCTACCAGGATAGAAGGAGCAAGGAGTCTATTCAAGGACCCCCTTTAGGTGGAGACTGCCACATCACTCACCGAAAATCCCTCGACCCCTTGTTGTCTTTATCCAGGGAGTTAGAAGCACTGAAGTTACAAAGAGCACTTCAAGAAGAGAGGTCCTTCTCTCTTAGAATGGAAAAATCTCCACAGCAAGAGTCTTTAGAAAAAATCAAGCAGGAGCTAGAAGAGCTCCGAGAATAGCAAGACACTAAGCCGCCGATGGTGTGGTGTTCCTCCTGTTGCTCTCCAGGGCATCCTCCTCAGGACTGGCCACTTTGAGCTTACTGCCATTTCTGCAAGAAACTTGGCCATGATGACAAAGAGTGCTATTACTAAAGGGAGTGTGGCAACTACAACAGATCCTTGCCCCCAACCTTCAACAAGGATTGACACCTGCATCCAACATGGTTTCACCCTATGGCCATCAAAAATTGATGCCACCTCTGCTGACAACACCTCCTATGCAAGGTATGAACAACAACTTTGCATCCCCCAGCTTTTATCATGCTAATGCTTCTTCAGTTCCCTACAGCTTCTACACATCAGCTTTCGTCCCCACGTAGCAAGGGCCGAGACCACCTCCCCCCTCCAATAGGCCAATTTTGTGCTACAGGTGCGGGGAGTATGGACATTATCAGAGAAAATCTCTGTTGCCAGAAGGGTCCCCTCCTTGCCAACACTGCCCTGAAGCTAAGGATCATTGTAGTAAGGACTGTCCAAAACAACACGCATCCACATCCGTAAGCACAAGCCAGAACCAGAAGGAGTTTACATTCCCAAAGATTAACCTCATCACTATAAGCACCATTCCACAGGCCCCGCCTTACACTCTTTTAGTTTCCTCTCAAAATGGGTTGAAGAAGGTGGAAGACCCTCCTCCTGTGCTCACATGGGCACAAAGAGCTTCTCTTAGTTTGAGTCTCTCTGACGGTCCAACTTTTTCATCTCGAGTCACACAAATGATTCAAATTCCCCTAGTAGACAAACAAGTAGGTAGTGCCAAGAGCCAACCTACCTCTCTTCTCTCACATATTGATGGTGCTTTCATAGAAGCAGTAGAGGACTTTCAAAAGCTAAAGATACCAGAGCAAGCAGTGATCAAAAGAGAGAATCCTACAACAAAGACTATCTTGCAAAACACCTTTCAAGAAGTGTCATTGTACGACATGCTTCGACTTGATGCAAATTTTTGAAGTGACACCCTTTCCATCATTCACCCTTTGTATCCTGGTGCAGGGCCTAGTGGCGGGCACCCACTAGTGTAGCTCTTGTAGTCCTACATGATTTCATTTCCTGTTGCTCCGCTCATTGATTACAGAAGTCCTTGTCTCACCGAGTCTATTCTAGGGCGCGACTTCTCTGGTGTCATAGTGGATGGTGGGTCAGGTATCAACTTAATTCCCGAATTCACTATGATGGCATTGGGTCTCCAGCCTACCCAACCCGCTCCCTTTACAGTGACTTTGGTAGACCAGAGAACTGTTTACCCTATGGGAATAGTAGACAAGGTCCCTCTACAGGTACAAGAATTCACATTCAACCTAGATTTTGTTGTGGTTCGCCTCCTTCAGATTGAAGGTGGATTTCTATTACTCATTGGAAATCCATGGCTCTGACACACCAAGGCATTACATAAATGGGGAACTGATTCAATGTGGATAGGTAGCCCGGGCTATCCAATGAAGCCTACTTGCCTTGAAGGGGGAATGGATCCGATGGTGAATCATATTTCTCTATCAATGGAGTCAACTCCCCAACTAAACCAACCTACTCCATCGGATGGACCAGAAGAAGATCTGCTTGAGTGGTTGGAGGCTACCTCTATGCCTTGCTATGTGGTCTCCATTCAAGCTTTGCCAGAGGATACACCATCTTCCAGTGTTGCTATAGTGTCTGAGCCCATCGCACAGACTCCATTGCTCCCAGAGGATGATAGCTCAGCTGGCCCCTCAGTAGAAGCCTTTAGACTTGGGGAACCTATCAAAGACCATCAAAGGGGTAAGAAATCTCCTTTACAAGAGTTGGCCCATGCCACACCCTCAGCCTCACTTGTGTCTGATACCCTACCCCAGTCCAAGCTATCCCATGTACCATATGAATTTCCCTTTAACGAGCTTCCACCGGGATGGTTACAAGAAGAGTATGTCGATTTCAATATCAATCAGATACCAGCTCATGATGTTCAAAATCTCATAGAGGTGGCAAAGTCTTCTCTTCCTGATGCATCCTTGCCAACTACACCGCCTGACCCGGTCATCAGAGAAGTCAACCTAGGCGACCCTGACAACCATCAGCCCATTCTCTTAGCCGCTTGGTTATGGGATCACCCCGCGCTACTCGACCAGGTAATCTCTTCTGTGCACTCTTTCAAGGATGTGTTTGCCTGGTCTTACCATGATTTGGAAGGAATCCCAGCAGAGTTAGGAGTTCATCCAATCCCTCTGGTTGAGGGGCCTAAGCTAGTCAGAGGACATGCTTACAAGCTCAATCCCAAATATGCAGAAATAGACAAAGTTGAGCTCAAAAAAATGCAAGAAGCACGTATTATTGTGCCACTAGAGCACTCAAAAATGGTTGTTCCCTATGGTTATCGCTCCCAAGAAGTAGTCCAACAAAATTCAAGTTTGCGTCGACTACCGGGCTCTGAATAAGGTGACAATTCCGAATGGATTTTTGACCCCTTTCATTGAGACATTTCTCAAAGATGTTTTTGGGCATGTACTATACAGTTTCATGGATGGGTTCAACGGCTCTAATCAGTTAGGAATAAATCTTGACGACCAGGGAAAGACAGATTTTGTCACTCCATGGGGAATTTTTATCTTCAAGACGATGTCCTTTGGGCTGAAAAATGCTCCTCCTTCATTCAATCATATTGTCTACATCATATTTCGTCCCCTGCTCAACAAAAATCTTAGAATCTTCATGGATGATTTTTCCACCTTCTCTGGCGTCCAATGTTCCACCCCGGTGGAAAACTTGGAGGAGCACTTAGCTCAACTCTCAGCAGTCTTCTCAAAGTGTCGCGAGGTGCACCTTAAGCTCAATCCAAACAAGTGCCACTTTTTGGTGACTCAAGGTACGGTTTTAGGTTATGTCGCATCTGCTAAAGGTTTAGCACCTGACCGTGAGAAAATAGTGGCCATTTTAAGATTGTGTTTGGAGGTGATATCAACATACAAGTGCCCACCTAGCCAAGTCGCCCGTTGCGTCATCCGGCCAAAGTTTTGATGTGGTCACATTATTTTTCCGATGTTTAATACATCAAACCCTGTAAAAGCCTAATGTCAATTGTTTATGTCAAGTCTGAGTCAAAGATGTAATTTTTCCAGTGATGTATGTAAAGGTCCATGAGAAGTTGGCCGCCGGCCACTTTAGAAAGCCCTAGGTATATAATACACTAAGGTTAGTGGGAAAGGGATTATTTTTTTGAAGATAAGTGACTACTGCATTACGTACAGAGAGCTACCTCTTTGCTCTAACTTGTAATCATCGCTTCTGGGTCTACGGTAATCCAAATTCAGTTTTGTTTCTTGCATTGTGTTCCTCTTACTCTGCTCTTTCATTCAAGTGTAAGCATTCAAGATTCGGTGAAGGTTTCAAACGCATCCGTTTAGGCCTTAATCACTCTTTTGAGTGTTTATGTGCGTATTTTATGTTGTTTTGACCCTAGGAGAGGCTTTAGGGACCTAAAAACGACCCTTTAGGATCATTCGTTTACTGTTTTTGCATACTGTGGGACGAACGATCGCGATCGTTGTACCTTCCCAGAATGCTATGACAGTGATAGGATATGTTCCTGATAGTCCCCTATAGCTTCCCTTCAAGTTTCGTGCGATTCCGATATGATCTGCATGGTGAACAGGCGTGATGACTGAAAGAGCTGTGTAGAAGGACATAGGCATATTACTTGGCTTTAGTGCGTTTGATTGGCTTGTAGAGTTAGTAGTTGCATCTCTTCAAGTTCACTTCATTAGGGTTGACATCCTAGTGAGATTCCATGCCTCATCCGAGTCGCTTCCCCTGTATCGATAATTTTATGTTGATGCTTTAGAGCTATGCTATGGACGTCCGTCGCGGCGACCCGTAAACAGATTGCCCCCTTCACTTACTCCCAAAGCTGTTCAAAGCTTTGTAGGCCATACAAGCTATCATCGGAGGCTCATTTCCATGTATGCAGAGGTTGCCCAATCCTTGACACGCCTGACTAGTGTTGTTGTACCCTTTCAATGATCCATAGCTAAATCCCAAGATTTTGCCTATCTCAAAAAGCGCCTAACTGAGGTACCTATTTTAGTTGCTTCTGATGGGTCACAGGGATTCACTAAGGGTTACCGTATGGTATCACATGAGTGTACAATAGGGGGGTTTTCTAAGGCCAAATGGATAGATTTTAAATAGGAGGGTCCATACTAATGGTAGTCAATTTGCAGTCGGTGCAGTTTTGACTCACCCAAGCAAGGATTTCAACCTAGATCGCCTAGTCCACTATGCTAGTTGCTTGCTCACAAAGGCTGAGTGCAAATACAACACCATAGAAAGGGAAGGTTTGGCTATGGTGTATTGTTTACAAAAGTTTTTTCATAACTTGTTAGGGGTTCACTTCACTATCATCACGGATCATCATGTGCTACGCTATCTTCTGAATAAACCCCAAGTTGCAGGAAGAGTCTGGAGGTGGCTAATGATATTCCAAGAATTCTATTTTGACGTAGTTATCCATCTAGGCAAGCGGCACATCATGGCCGACCACCTCTCTTGCATACACACAGGTGAGACCGATACTAGGATTGATGATGACTTTTCGGATGGTCATCTCTTTAAGGTCGAGACGACCTTGGAATGATATGCAGATGTGTTACATCTGCTCTCTACTGGCCTATATCCTGAGAATGCTTCTCCCTTGAAAGAAAGAAGACTCTTGATGAAGTCTAGACCCTTCTCTTTGATTGGTAGACAACTCTACAAATCTGGGCCAGATGATGTGCTATGTAGGTGCATCTCCCCTCATGATGTAGACCACATTCTGGAAGATGCACACAGTGGTCTTATAGGTGTCCATTACCAAGGTCACATCATGGTGCAAAAAATCTTAGAGATAGGCTTGTGGTGGCCCTACCTATTCAGAAATGCTATTGCTCATGTCAAGATTTGTGATGTCTATCAGTAATGTACACACAAGCCTAGCAAGCAATCCAATTTCCCTCTATAGGTATCTATGGTGTGGTTGCCCTTTGAGCAATGGGGCTTGGACTTCGTTGGTCCAATTGCTCCACCTGCTCAACCCGGCAATCATAAGTATCTCCTGGTAGCGATGGATTATGCAACAAAGTGGGCTGAAGTGGCGGCTACCATCGACTGTACAACCGTCACTGTCGTGAAAATTTTGTATGAAAATATTTTTTGCAGGTTTGGGTGTCGTTTGGAAATCACAAGTGATCAAGGTAGTCATTTTGTCAACGACCTGATCTCCACACTCCTCACAAACTATAATATTTTTTGTCGCAAATCTTGGTCTTACTATCCCAGAGAAAATGGGCAAGCCAAGAGCACTAACAAAGTGCTAATCGTGCTTCTCAAGAAAGCTTGTCACCTGCATCCAACTTCTTGGGTTCAAGCTATCCTCGGCACAGTCTGGGATTATCGCACCTCCTTCAAGGCAACCACTAACCACACCCCATTCCAGCTAGCTTTTTGTCTAGAAGCACTTGCACCATATGAGTTCAACTCAGATTCAGCAAGAGTGGGAAGCGTTCGCGTCACAACGGGGATTGCTTCCACAAACCTCTCGTCTCTCAAAGTTAGAAGAAAGCAGGATGTTAGCTTCACATGCTCTGCAAGCCGAGCAACTTTGTTGCAAAGCGTGGCATCATTTCCATCTTAGAAAGCCAAAAATAACGCAAGGAACATTGGTGCTACTCTATCAAGCTAAATATTTGAAAAAGCTAAGAAGCTGATTCTAGCCTTGTTTAATGGATACAGGCGTATGCACACCAAACCGTGTAAACACTCACTCAATTTTTTGAAGAAAACCGTGTAATTCATCGTGTAATTCAACCTATGATGATTTGTAATTGTGATGTAATTTGACAATACCCTGTTAACCTCTCTGAGTCTACACCCTTGTAAGTAGCTGGATGGCCGAGGAAACTGAGCTTTTCATTGACTTGTCAAAAGCAGCTGAATTTACAAGTGGTATAGTATAACCGGACTCAATAGCATCTATATACATGCTCTTTTCCCTGTAGGTGAAGTAGATTCTCCTTTTAGGGAACTTCATGTGGCAGCCATGCGGTTGAACCGTGGTGCCCCTAGGATAACATCCTCATGTTGGAGGGGAGAGATGAAAAAGTCTTATATGTTGATGTAGCTTTGAACATGAAGCCTAAACTTCCCAGTCAAGGAAGTAATGGAGGATTTTTTTCCCTTGAAAGCCCCATCGACAGTTATAATATCTCCCATGTCGAAAGCTTGTATGCATAGCTTTGTGGCCAACTCCGTTGATATGAAGTTGTGAGTAGAGCCATGTTCAAAGAGGATGAAGGCATCATGCTTCCTCACCTTCCCCCAAGCATATGAAAGGGATGATCCTTTGCAATGAGCATCCTCTTTTGGAGATTTGACCGTGGAAGCTCTAGGAGTCTCATTGCGGGTATTTTTTTTGGGGGCAAGAACGATAACCATGTCCTTGGTCCCCACACTTAAATCATTTGTGTTCTTTACAAAAAGCCTCTAGCTCTTCAGGAGAGAGTTTTTTTAACCTTTGTAAACTCCTTTCTCCTTGGTCTTGTTGTTTTTGTTCTTGTTGGAATTGCCTTGTGTTCTTCCCCTTTGTGTTGTTTCCATCTTTGTTTTCCATGGGCTTGGCATTCCTTTTAGGCCCTTGTTGGAAATTGATACGAGATGTAACCATAGTGTGGTGGATGAATTTGGTGATATAACCAGGCCGTTGCGAGTTGACATACTCGGCCATTTCTTCAGGTAATCCCACACAAAATTATTTTTTTTGCTTGGCAAATTCTATCTTCTGAAAGACTGTAGCTTTGAGGCGTAAATCCCAAAACTTTTCTACATATTTTTGGATAGACTCATGGGAAAGTAACTTCAAAATCCACCATTCTATGAGCACTTTATCTTTGGCATCACTTGCAAGGAACTACTTCATGATGGAAACTCGTAGAGTTTTCCATTTCTTTGGAGCTTTGTCATTGCCATGAAGGCTATCCCACCATTGACAAGTAGATTTTTGAAAGTGCATAGCTACACAATGTAGCTTAGAGGACTCTGTGAAGCCCTCGTCTCCAAAGGCCACATCAGATTATTGGGGTGGATGAAGGCCAATACTTGTCAGTAACACCAAAGGTGACATCATAGATGAGAAAAGAGATACTCTTTCCTCCCTCTTTGACTTCTTAAGCTTTTGGGACCTTTTCCAAGTAGGGTAGGATTTGTGATGTTCCTCCTCTTGTATTCTCTAGGAGAATAACCACTACTTTCATCAAGAGTGGAGGATGGTGAAGAAGAAGGAGAAGAGGGTGACCTCTTTCTTGCCTTTTTCTTCCTTTGTTTCCTCTCTTCCCTTTCGGAGTGACAAGGAGAAGGACTATAGGATGATCTTTTCCTCTTAGGAGGAGTTGGGGATCATCGAGACCGCCGTCTTTGTGGAGCCACATCTTCACAAGAATTTGGAGGCTCTCACTCATTGGATTCCTCCTCTTATCTTATCGAAGAGAGTCTTCTTTTGGAAGTCTCAACAAGAGGCTTCCTAAGATCTCTCTCTGTTCTTGGAGAGGTAGGGAAATCCCATAAGCACAAAGTTTTTGGGTAACTTTGGCTTGTAAGGAAGGGTTGTCCATAGCTTGTTGCAACCTAGTAAAGAAGTTCACAAACATTGGGGCATCATCATTAGCACCTTCATGTACAAAATCAAAGTTGTCAATATTCATTCTACTCTCTTGATTGTTTTCTAACATGCAAATTAAACTTATGTATATGCTACTTTGTGCTTTGGTACCCTCAAAAATCTTAGTTGAGACACTTCTTTACCTTTAAAACTTAGCTCTCAAGCAGACACACCCGTGGTTTAAAGACTGTTGATTGCAAAGAGTAGTGGAGAGGGTCTAACATTGCTTGGTTGATTAAGATTTTTGATGAGCTTGCTAATAGCTCAATAATGGTTAAGCTGAAGGAGGGAATGAGGGTAGGGAAGAAGAAGAAGAAGTATTCTTACGAGAAAGAAATTGTGTCCTCTCATGCCATTACTCGTAGAGCTGAGCATAGCATAGTAGCATACTAATGGAGATGAAGAAGATGGCTGGGATATCATTGAAGCATGGCTCTTGGTTGGATTTGCATTTCATAGCCAAGAGTTGTTGCTGTAGGCTCTCATCTTCTCAAGCTTGGAGAAGGAGATGGAGTTATTTCACTTTCACAAAGTGAGAATGAGAGCATGTGAGTGTGTGTGAGAGAGAGTATAGCCACAAGCACACCCCAGCTTGCTTTGGTCGACCCCTGCTTGTAGCTCATCCTTGAATTTGATTGGACCCTTGCAAGCTTAGCCAATCACATGATTAGTACATATCAAGAAACAAGGGTAGCATTTGGACAGGTGTACTCCTTACCCCTTTGAGAGAGAGGGCTTGATAATGCCTAGATAATTATTTAAATAAACTAAATTCTCATTGGACCCCTTTAGAGGTCAACCAATAGGCTTTAGGCACCTTAAGAGGGCAACATGGGGAGGATATTGACATGTGTCCTTGTTGCCTCTGTGGACTTGGCTTGCCTTGAGTGAGTGAGTGTGTGTCCTCTCTCATGCCCCTACTTGTCAGGCTTGTGCGCCCCCCCCCCCCCCCCCCTTGTGTAGGGATGCATGTTGACTTTGGGAACATCTCACCCCTTGAAAACCTTAGTCATGAATCCCCTCAATCACCTTAGACATAAAACATGACAAGCACCTCAAGCGCCTTAATCATCAATCATGACAAGCACCTTAGTCAGAAAGCACGCCAAGCCTCCTCATGCCTTCACAGTTTGACTTGGGATCCAATGCCTTGCAAGTGCACTTGACGTATGGCCTATAAATGTTTTCCAAAATTTTCTAGAGTAGAAATCATTGTTCTGTTTGTCAAAGGTCATGGTACCTTTTGTACGAGCATAAATTCCCGCCATTATCACACATCTTTTAGAGTTTAAAAAATTCATACTGAGAGGAGCCTTGATCTATTCTTCTTTGTCCAAGTATTGTTCTCCTTTGATAATGTGCAACAATATTCACAGGTGGAAGCTAGGAGTCCTGCAAGGTATATCCAATTATTTATGGAAATAGGGTCCACAAAGGCTTTATTTTTGAAGTTCACACAAGTGCTGTTGATGTACCTTGCCTTCTATTTCAATCTGTCTGGATGGAAAAAAAGGGAAGATCTTAGAGACCCTACGGACTATGTCCATCAAAGACTCTTTACTGGTAGAGAAAAGTCCCAGCTGAATTCCTTTGACTGCTTCCACAACTGCTGGATTGAGAAAGAACAATCCTTTGGGGGTTTTCTCTGAGACAAGGGTTTGAGAGGGGGCAAAAGATGTTGTAAGCCCGCATAGTTTCCTGAGGTAGTTGAAAGCTCATCACCTAAAGAAGAAACTTGCACCAAGTCATCTTTGTGCCCTTGTTTTGTGGCTTCCAGGTTGTCAATCCTATTTTTTAGGTATTTGAGTCCTTCCCTCTCATTTGCATTAAGGTTGGACAACACCAAGACCCAGTCATTGAAGGAAAGTAAGTCTGTGATAGAGTCATGTGAGGAATTCTCCAAAAATTTTGAGCTACCATTCAGTATTGCCTCAAGTTTATAGATCATTTTTATCACAAGAAGGGAGGCAAGTGACAGGGACTGGGTTGGAATGTTAAGTCCAGCAAATATCAAGGCCATCTAAAGGCAGCAACTAAACATGGTAAGTAAATTTGGAAGGGAGGAAATGCTTAAACCAACCTAAACAGAGTCATAATGGTTGTATGGCATCCCCCCATCCAAGGATATCTAGATAAACTAGATATCTATGGAATAAGTATTGTAGCCCAGGTTTTGGTGTTCAAGTGCACTATGTGCTATTGTCCACCCATGTACATAGGAGATAGATTTTTTCTTATAGCACATGAGAATTCATCACAAATTCAAGAACCATAGACCACAATATCCCTTTCAAGTAGACATATCTATTTAGTCATTCACACTAAAAGATACATCTGGATGCCATGTCTAATGTGTTCTGTGTTTACAAATTGTAGTGCATTTTTTTGGTGAAGAAATATTGGTGTTTAGGAGATAAAGAAGTGCATAAGAGTAGAGTTTGAGACCATTGTGTAAGCTAAAGGGTGTGAAGTGAAAAGATGTTAGCAAAGTGGAAAGATGTTAGAGAAGTGGGAGATATTTGTAGAGAAGTTAGCAAGCCGAGAGATGCTTGAGAATTAGATATGTTACGGACCTGAGAGAGGATTGAGAAGTAGAGTGGAGAAGCTAGAGAAGTGAGATTTTTGAGAGATTTAGTGGAGATGTTTGAGAGTTAGAAATGCTACAAGATTTTGAGATGTGAGGTTTGATAAAATGTTGACCCTTTACATGACCATAACACTTCATGAGAGACTCATCAATGTGTGTCTTGAAGACATGAGAAGATTCAACTTAGTTCATTAAAGTGCTTGTGGTTGCTGTGGGTGCGTTTGGTTCTTTAGGTGGGTCTCTCTTAGGACAAGCCTTCTTAATGTGACCCTTGATGTGACATTGATAACATCTACCTTCCTTAGCATAAATCACTTGTTCTTCAGCCGTTATGTACCCTCCTATGATTCCTTGTGCAGCTTTTTCATCCGGGGTTAGCTTAGGTTTTGCAGGTGCTTTAGCTTTACCTTAGATTCATTGTTAGAGTTCTTTTCTGAAGGATTAGAGGAAGATGGCTAGAAGAGTTACCATTCTTATCATTCTTACCATTCGATGGATTCTGATAAGCCTGAGAGGTTTCTTGAGACCTTGCGCTCCGCATCCAATTTGTGTAATTGAGTGCAGAGCTACAAAACACGATTAGAGAAAGACATTATTGGCATACCATTTTCCTTGAGAGCGCACCAATCATCCTTCAATCGTGTGAGGTACTGAGGTGGCATAAACTGCGCCTTGAGCTTGTCTTTGGAATCGGCCCAATTGAAGGAAAGGGGTGTGAATTCATCGGCTTCCTCTAGGTGTGCGGCCAACTGTGCCTCTTGCCATGCATGGTACCAATTTATGGCATCACCAGAAAGGTACATAGGTGCCGTCAAAACCTTGCTATTTTTTGTCTTCTTAGTTGTCACAAAATAAGAATTAAATTGATGCAACCAAGAATGAATAATCGTAGCATCCATCTTACCATCATACTTACTGAACATCAACTTCTCTGTGACTGGGTTGTTGGATTCTGAGTCTCGCCTTGCACCACTTGATGAACTACCAACATCTTTGGCGAGCTCAAACTTTGAGGTGAGAAACTGTCGAACCAATTCTTGCATGCATAATTCTCTCTGTGCTTCACGGTCGGCCTCCAAGGCCGCTCGTCTTTCTTCGCGTGCTTTGTGCTCGTGCTCCAAGGCAGCATAATCTGCTTCTTGTTGTGCCATCATGTCCATTATTGACTTGACCAAAGCCTCCATAGAATTTGGTACAAGTTGTGGTGTAGATGGGGAAAGGGGAGGTCGTGGAAACCTCTTGGTGGGGAAAACTCTTCTTCGCCACTCCCATGCTCACCACCTCCATGCGAAGTATCCATTCTGCTTTGGGTGATGACCATACACTGTGATCTTTGGTTCTTAAGTTCACGAGGAACTTGGGTTTCTTGTGGGTCTTGGGTTCTTGGGTTCTTGGGGGTCTTGAGTTCTTGAGGTTCTTCTTTTGCTTGCAATTTGTGTTAGAGAAGGATCTTCTCTTCACCCGAGTTATGCTCTTTTCCGCGGGTGCACCCCTTGGCGGCCTTGTGCTCACACCAAGGTTGCTTTTTCCCACCTCACGTCGATTGGCCGGCCGCTAAGTGCACAGTCCGCTCTCAATGAGTGAAAAGAGGCACAAGGGGAGGCTAGACAAGCCCTTCTTGCTTGGGTTTCTTGTCACCTTTCAAAAACACGATTAGGAATCGACACGACCAAGAGGTCTTGGGTTACATGTGACCACAACAAGCAAAAAAAATTATGTGGTTCTTGTGGTTCTTTCCTTGAGTGATACAAAACACTGTCAAACCTCTCATACCAATATAAGGTGTAGTGGAAGTGATTGTTGTTCTTTCTCAAGATGAGTGATCCGATCATGCTCAATGTTCCTTTTACTTATGGAAGAAAGAGCCCTCAGTGCCCTTGATGAGAGAGTGCAAGTGATCACAAACAAAGTGAATAGACACTATGTGTGAAGGTACTGAGACTAAGAGATAGAGAGAGAAGAATACGACACCAGGGAGTTGTCAAACCCTCCTTCAAAGTCCCCTCTCTCGATGGCGAGACAGGTCTATTCTATTGATTGCACAATCTGGTACAAGACACTGATGCAAACTTGGAATGCTATTATGCAATGAGCGGATATGACGATGACGACAACGACCTGAATCTCTATCTTTTGTTGTACATGGTGCTGAAAGAAAATGCTGATCTTGCTGTTGTTTCTTGCTGAATTTCTGCTACTTCAAAAACACCACATGTTGCCCTCTTAAGCTGTTGAAAATGTTGCTTGCTGTTGTTTCTTGCTAAAGAAAAACACTGGCCTTACAGCGAAGAAAATGATGGTTTTACTGTTGACAAAAACACTGAGGCTTAATGTTGAAAACGCTGCATCTGTTGAGCCTTGCAGGTGCTTCTAATTGGGATTGTTGGTGATGAGAATGGATGCTAAAAAACGCCAGGGGTGTGGGTTGGAAACACTAGAGTTTGTTGCTGAAAATGCCAGGCTATGGGAGTTGGTTCTTGCTTGAGAGGGGGAGAGAGTAGCCTACTGCAAATGAATTTCCTGGTGCAATTATCCTCTTCTGCCAGATTAGCCTAGCACTAGGTTTGCTTATATGTTACTTTAGCAAAATTTCCCTACCCAGTTCCCAACAAAAGTCACTTAGAATAATAAGTGAAAAATATCAAAAATAGGAAAACTAGGTCTTGTGCACTAGAAAATGCTCCTAATGGGTTCTGATGGTAATGTTGATGATCATGCTATGTGAAACCAGAGAATATGCATCTTATCTAAGTGCCTGGGCATGCAAGGTCTGTGAACAGACTCACAAAAGTGCCAGAACACTTCCTAAGCTAGACTGTCTGGACTGACTGAACCCTTGTCATGCTGTAGCTTGTCCACGGAAACATAGGGTTGGATGTGTCATGTGACACTCTTCCTCTCCCTCATTCACCACATTGAAAATGTTACAACTACCAATCCTCTTGATTCTCGCTCTAAATCATCCTAGAGAGAATGAGACCCAAGCATGGATTACAAACTGTTATGAGGGACCATAATATGAAGATAAGAATGAAGAAAAATAGGCTCTATTTCCATTGCATTCATAGAATCCCTTAACAAATAGCTTTAGTACATACACAGACAGGCGATTGCATTTCTCAAAGGCGGCTACATTTCTAAATTTGAATTGCAAACTGAAAATGCAAATAACATAAATTTGACCTTGCACAAGGCGTCAATCCTCTTCTTCTCATCATTAAAAATGGTACAACTACGAGGGATTAACATATTTTTTGAATATAAAGAGGTTTGTCTCCTTTCAGACTACAATTACTAACTATTGACTGAAAAACTATAAACATTGAACTAGAAAATAGAAAACTAATCCACTTTCAGTTTAAGAGGCAAAATTTCTATTACAAGAAAAATTATTTTGATTTTTCTAATCAACATTTCCGATGCCTTTACCTTTACCTTCTTATATGGATTTTCAAGATATAACCAACTAGCCACTGATCCAAAACAAAAATATTAAATAATGTACACTATTGAATGGGGTATATGTTCATATACAGACATGCCTTTTGTCTAGACTAGCTCTCCAGCTATGATTTAGAGGATAATGAGTCATGCTTTCATGTTCCTAGAAGTTTACATGGATGATTTATGCGTGCACTCATCAAAAAGAACAGACCAATCTGAACACCTAAAGAAGAGCTCTGAATAATCCCATCTATATAGGATTTTTGTAAATCCTAAGAAATGTATATTCATGGTTAGCTAGGTCGATCAAAAATCTCAAACATGTATTGGTCATTGAAAAAATTCCTAGACCTATAAATGTCAAGGAAGTTCAAGCTTTCATCTGACATTGCAGTCATTTCAAAAGAGAAAGTAATCTTTGTCTTCTCCTCCAGTATTAAAGTCTCCAAAGTGAAAAAAAAAATTGTGTGCATGTTGATGATTTCAATTTTGAGGGAACAATGGATTTCCCAATCTCTTGTAATTCCTATAGTGAATAGACCAATGATGCATTCATCATAGTATGGGATCCATAACAATTAGAAATAATTTTCTCAAAGAAGTGAAATGAGCTATCTTGATTGATTAGAATTGGGGAGAGAGAGAGTACAAGCTTTGGATACCGGCCTTACATAGACTCAAGGTGGAGGACTGGAATTGATGAGAGGATGGATGCACCACATAAGGTAATGGAAAGTTTCATGTGAGCTACCACAAGTAGCGTGTGGCTATCAAGTGTGTAGCTTGTGTATAGGGAATGAGTATCGTGGGTGAGGCTTATAGGGTTCCTTCAACTTTCATAGAAAAAGTTTGATTATGCGCATAATGATGCATCATTAGGAAATATATGCACCCTTTTGGGTCCATATAAGGATTCCTAAATTTAAGGGATTATGTTGTGAAGGGTTAAAAGGACAAAGACATTCATGAAGCTAGTTTTTAATAGGCACCTCTAGCCTTTTTTTAGGCCAATGTAGAATGTGGTAGGCTAGAAGGTCTATTTCTCTCACTAGCATTTGTATACTTGGTAGACCAAGCCAAAAAGTGTAAAAAACTAAGAAAAGTAAATAATCGTGATTATTTACTACTGCTACACAGAGACACCATTTGTGACTTTTGAACTTGTATAGTGTGAGACCAACATAATACAAGGCCACCAGGCAATTTTGGGTTCAATCGGGTCCAAATTGGTACATGTTCACTCAGTTTTCAGGTTGCAGATTAGTCATTTGGCTTTTTGCAAAAGTGATATTTGAAAGTCTCAACTAGTGACTCACTTAGCTCAATTTGAAGTGATACACATAGACCAGTCACAATAGTTATCAAGAACTATACAGTCTTTATGAAAGAATAGCTAACTTGATTAAAATTGATATAGGAATCAGGTTGCAGACAAGGAATCGATAGCTCGATGGAAGTTGCACTCAAATCAAGTGGAAGAAGTTGACAACAAGTCAATCCGACGGTAAGTACTCTATGCAGGGCTTCACAAGTCTATATGAACCTTAGATCTGGTCGTATACTAGTTAATCAAGGCATATTTGGAGAGACCGCTAGTAAAGAAAGTGTTAATCAAGGCAATCCCTTGCACACTATCCTTGAAAAAGTCTCAGACACTTTTTCAGACTCAACATCTAAAATGTCTTCCTATTCGACTCATTCAAAAATCGAAACGACAGTACGCTATAAGCATATACTCTCTTTTTATAAGACTAATTGCCGTGGATCTCAGGTTTACCTAGATCCTTACGAAGAGTATGCTATTCACATTGATGACCAAGGTATTGAGTTTGAAGAGAAAATCAGGGCAAACAAACAAGGAAAAATATACATGGATAGAAACGGCACTCAGTATTTACAAGTTGAACTTGACGTGATAGACGAATGGGGGTTAGAAGTAAATGCCATAATTTCAGATATGACAGCAAAAGAGGGACCAGCAACTTTAGAATTTTAGGGATACGAGCAAGTAGATTTGAAGCCTTTGAAACGGCTTAGTATGGATAATCCTAGGATCGGAGTCTATTGTTGGGAGGATAGAAATGTAAAATATCTCCTATAGACTTCACATGCCAAATCTGGATAACTAACGCCCATGAAGATCATCTATATCAGAAAAATCAAAGATAAGGGATCAACACATCTACCAACCTACGTGTTTAGGGATTTTTATAACAATAACTTTGTTATGATGACTCCTAAGGAGGTGGAACAAAACAAATACCAAGGGTACTCCATAAGGGATTGGATATTGGGCCAAGGACTAGAAACTACTCCAAAAGATGAACACCGTGGGAGATCTTCTGAGAGTAGTGTTAAGAAACCAGAAACCACCTCATCACGAAGAAAACCGGGTGACACTAAATCCATTCTAGAGCTACATGAGTCACTATTTTCAAGACACTGGTTTGAAGGACTCGGGATAGGCCAACTGCCAGAAGACAGGGAGTTGAATCAAATAGATGTGTCAGACCAGCTGATTTTCAGAAATGGATCAAAAAATATAGTGGATCTAGGGATCCATACGACCACTTAGCAAGCTTTAAGCAAGTGCTTAGAGCAGAACGCATATTTGACTTCATACTCAATTTGAGGGGTTTGGAATGACATTAGAAGGAAAAGCATTGACATGGTTTCAAAACATTCCACCAAGGTCAATCATGGACTTAAATACATTAGCTCAAGGATTTGTAGCTGCTTGTTCCATAATGGGGATCAAACACAATACGGTAGCTCAAATCTATAGCTTTAAACAGAAACAAGTTGAGTCTGTTAGGGATTGTGCAACTCGAATGAAGAAATACATTGCAAGATGCCCAAAGCTAAAGATACATGTAGAAGAAAGAGTAGTATCATTGTTTCTAAAGGGACCGCTAAACAAAAAACTTCATGCTATATTGTATAGCAAGAAGCATACGGCCCTAGAAGAGAGTGTGTCAGATGCTATTGACTTAGGAGACAAATGTGATATTTTCAACGAATAAGATGTCCCTAAGGATAACCAAAGCGAGAAAACAACATCCACCATACCAGCACAAGTGGGAACAGGTACTGCAGCTCTGCTTTCAATCATAGAAGACATGCTCAAAAGGATGAATGACATGATGAATAACATGCAAAAAGCACCTATGAGAGGACCATGACAAGGGATACCTCAACAGGGACAACCAATTAGGCCACAGAATTGGTGTACAATCGAGGGTAAATGGACCAACCATGAGACCAATGAGTGCTATTGTTGACCAAAGTATGATGGGAATGTTCAATACGTACCTATGAGACCACAAGGACAACCTATGTACAGATATCAACGTAATATGGCCCCAGCTCAAAGACCATCGATGGGTATGGAAAGACCTCAACCTGTGTTGGGCCAACAATCTCCATATCTGGGGCATAATGCAGTTCCTGTAAAGTACATGCATCCAGAGGGAGTCATAGATGAATAAGCACTAGTGCATGTTATACCCTATGCTAAGCCTACCTCATCTACAAAAATGGTAGAAGGAGATTGGTATAATTCACATCCACCACCAACAGAAGAACCTGTGTCTTATACTACACTAGAGCTTGCACCAATCTACTATGTAGCTAATCAAAGTGTTAGACCTCCTATGGTAAGACCCATGATTAAGCCAAGAACTGGAAACTGTCATAACTGTGGTGTAGATGATCACTGGAAAAATGAATGCCCATATCCTGACAAAACCTCAAGCCAGTCGAAGCTTATTGCATACAATATTGCAAAAAGGGAGGACACTTCCCTGAATGTTGTCCAAAAGATCCTTTAAACAAGGGTAAAACAATGGTGAACGTAGTCCAAGTTATACCTAGTAGCTCTTTTGAGAGTGAACCGATTGTTCCAATCAAGGTAACCACCAGAGCTCAAGCTAAGAAAAAGAAACATAACTCCTATAATGATTCGGAGAATACAAAACTTTTCTCACAAAAGGCCAAGAGAAGCAGAAACAAAAGGTATGAGATGAGAAAATAGAAACAACGGGCTGAAATCGAGGAGAAACCAAAGAAGCTATTCCAGGAAAAGACGAAAGAAACTGGAAGAGAAATTAAAAGAAACCACCGTGAAATATGGAGGATCAATTTTGGTTGACAAAATTTTTGAGCCTATTAATGCAGCCTTGGAAGCTTACCAAGCGAGACTTAAAGCAGGCCAAAACATGGAAAACAAATGGAAAAACTATCCATCTCCAGACATGGAAGCAGCTAAACTTGAAGCTTATCAAAGTTTGGTAAGAATCACCCAAGGGATAGTGGAAAAACAAAAACCCAAGCTCGAGAGTATGGCAAAACCTAAGGAGCTTGTGATAGGAAAAGAAAAGTCCGAAGTGGTGGTAGAGCCCCACCTTGAAACAAAAGTGCCAGAACTTATAGTGACGGACAATGAAGATGCCTTAGATGGAATTTCCTTCGTAGAAGAATACTGGCCAGGACACTTATGGAAAAAAGTGAGAGAGATGAATGACGGGAGCCTAACCCTAAAGTCAGCTCCTATAGAGGAAGTTTGGTTAGACAACCTACCTCCTGATATGGACATGGATGTACAATCCTTGTATGGGGATTACGGATCTAAAGCTTCAGGAATTTCTAAATCATTTACCTTGAAAACACTACCCTCTTACTTGGAATATAATGGAGATGAATCCATAGTGTGTAAAATCACGCAAGAGAGAAGAGCAGAACAGACCCTAGAAGTAGACAACATCTATTCAATCATGTCTACACCCATTCAATGCACTCTTACTTTAGGAGAAATCTTCAAAATCAGACCATATTTATGGAATTATCTACAGAGAACTCTAGAGAAGGTGGGAATAACAGGGCTAATCGCAAAAAATTCAAGAAAATTGAAACACGAAATGGATAACAAAGAGATTCGATCTGTTCCAATGAACAAAGTCGGAGAATACTACAAAGGGGAGGGGAGGAAGGAAACACCACCCTTCCAGTGAAGTATAATGACATAAAAACCATGGCAATACTGGATAGTGGGGTGGGCATAGCCATAACTACGAAAGCAGTGTGGGAATCTTTGGGACAACCATCCATTAGACAAACTCAATTGAAACTACAATTGGCTGATGGATATATTGAAAGACCCTCAAGACTGCTTGAAAAAGTGATAGTTAATTCCTGTGGGATTGAATATCAACACACTTTTGCCATAGTAGACTTTGGGAAGAAACTCAATCACAAAATCATCTCGGGAAGACCTTTCATGCGACAAGTACAACTCATCCAAGATTGGGGAAACAATTATTTGTACTTGAAGCAAGTGGGATCAATAACAAGGGTTAATCTAAAAGATCACACTTATAGAGATGTCATGTAAACGTCCATACAAGAATTCGATTCTGTCTCTTCGGCGAAACTAAGCTTCCATCTTGGTTGAACAAAGACACTCATATTTGGATGTGTGGAGCCTTAAAAAACGGGAGCTTGAAATGAGAAGAATGTATCTTAGAAAGGCATTGCACAGATGAAGCCTATGTACCTGAACCCTTTCCAGAGCATTTTTTTGAGCCATTAAAGTGGACTCAAATCTTAGCAACAATGGATATATGCGTAAATATGTCTATGCCTACTCAATTTTGCGATGAGGATGGCTATGACATAATTCCCATACAAATGGTTTCAACCCTTCACATTGAAGACAAAACTCATGAACCCAAAGACTTGATGAAAGCTCAACAAGTCTTTTCAGACCTCTACTACGATGCAGCAGATAAGTTAGAAGAATTTTCAGCTACCTCAAATGATTCGGGGTCAGAAAAAGAACATGTGAGAGCTAAACTGCTCATGAAAGGAGGGGAGGAGAAGTTTTTGACTTTCCAAACCAAAAACCGAGAAGACAAAAATGGTATTGACAAAAAAGAGACACCAAAAACGTAAAAGCTAGACCTATGCCATCAGTTTCCAGTAGAACACATTTGCTAATGCAGATAGAGGCACATGATTGCGCCAAGGACAAAATCACTGGTAGACATCTTTTAAACAAAAATGTCGAAATGTCGAAAACATTGAGAAAAATGAGAAAGGAAACTCAAGTAAAACCTAAAAACCAGGACAAGGGTTCAACCATGAGACGAGTTCAACGGAAAAAGAAATATCAAGAGTTGAAAAAAGCTCTAAAGGAGATATACACAACTGAAATGGAAAACACAGAAAAGGATGATAAAGAAGTAGTGAGTGTTCCATCTCATTACAAGAAATATACTCTCCAAGACCCGAAAATCATAGTCGAACAACCTGTCAGGGAACTACAAAAACAGGGCGAGTCCTATGAAGGACTTGAAAACGCAAAAAAGATAGATCTGGTTGAACCAAGAGAAGAGCCTTGACCCGCCTACATTGCAAATGACCTGACACAGGAAGAAGAAGAAGATCTTTTGCTAATCTTACTGAAAGAATACCGAGATATCTTTGCTTGGTCTTATAAAGATCTCAAGGGTGTTGATCCAAAAATCTGACAATATACCATACCCATGAGAGATGATGCAAAACCAAGTATACAAAGACCATACACATATAATGAAACATTTGCCAGAAATATCAAAGAAGAGATTGAAAAACTAAAGGAAGCCGAATTCATTTATGAAATTGAACACACAGATTAGGTTTCTCCAATTGTGGTAGTACCCAAAAAAAATTGGAAAACTACGGGTGTGTGTCAATCTCAAGAAGGTGAATGCAGCTACCATTAGAGACAACTTTCCTCTTCCAATCATTGATCATGTTTTAGGAAGAGTTAGAAAGGAAAATTGGGGGAGTCGTGTGAAAGGTGGTTGAGGAAGTTGATCCTCTCTCTTCGTTTAACTTCTCTAACACGAGTCTTTTCCACCTCTCTTGCATTGTCACAACTCTGGCTCTCTCTTCTCTGCATGCTTTCTTGCCATATCCATGGAAGGTGAGGGAGAGAGTGAGGATGATGGGGATGATGATTTTTTGTGTGCCATCGCCATTGCTTGATATCTTGAGTGTGTGTGTTCTTGGTTATGGGAGTCTCTTCTTGCAGCTTGCATGGGTAGAGGCCAAGCCTCAAGCATATATTTTGTTGCTTGTAACCCGGGTTGTGTGCATTGAGAGCATGGGTGAGAGGAGTCTCACACAGTGACCTTTTGCATCAAAACACACAATTTTTTGGGTGGTGGATGAGCATGCTTAAAAAATCCTTAAGCCGGGTCACAATTTTGGGTGGACGATTTTATTGAAGATGTTAAGCGAGGGTGTGCTTCGTGTTTTTACTTTATCTTGGGGAACTATATGGTGCTTGAGGTTGGGGACTGTTGTTTCTTTCCATGTGATTTTTATGTGTTATTGTGGGCAAGAAGTTGATGTAGTTTCTCCTTATCACATGTCTTATATGGAGAGTGATCGATTTAGAGTAGAAGTAGGAGAGTTAGCAGGGATTGAAGAAGTGTGAATTGGGAGAAGAGATGCGTGGTGAATTATGAAGTGTGATGAAGTTGTTGGGTGTTTTTTGTGTTGAAGAAGTTTGGAGAAGTGGTTTGTGAGAAGTGAAGCAAGAATTTTTTTAAGTATGTTGAACATGGGGGTTCTTCACCATGTTTTGTTCGTGGGAGCTAACATTCTAAGTGTGGGAGAAATGATAGCCTCCGATTTTGACACCAAAAAGGCTAAAAGATGCAAAAATTGTCATTAAAAGTCATTGTTTCCATCCATGTTTATGGGAAATTTATGCCTTGTGTACCCTTGTTGCTACATGATTTGCGCTCATATAATTTGTAAATGCTTTTGGCAATTTAGCGGGTCCGCACATCAGAAGACAAAGTATGGAAACTCTCTCTTGTAATGAAAATTCAAGCCAAATCCATGTACACATCTAAAGCCTAAGCCTAAGGTTCAAAGTCATGCTATCTTTTTAAATTTTTAAAAGAAAGAAAAGGGGAAACAGGAGGTCATGTGTATGATCTTGGGGGTTGTGGGAAGTTGTAACCAACTTTTTCTATATCTACCATGCACGGCTTCTTTCCAACCCTCTTGGTTTGGGCACTCTCTTGCTCTCTCTTGTCTGTGTGCTTTCTTGCAAGATCTATGGAGGAAGAGGGAGAGAGTAAGGACGATGATGGTTGTCATATCTCCTGTGTGCTCTAGATTAGGAAAGTTTCTTTGTGTGTGCATGGCTATGGCCATTATAGAGAGAGAGAGAGAGAGAGAGCATGGTCTTTGTGTGTATTTCTTTAGAGCATTCTTGCAGCCTTCGTGGCTATGGAGCACTCCAATAAGTGGATTTCACATGCTTGAAGGCCGGATCATTGTATTTGAGTTTGCTTGGAAGGCAGTTGTTCAGATGCCACTATGTTGTGCTAGTGAGCAGCTTTCAAAATGTTATAGTATTTCACGGGAGACTCTTTTGTAAGTACGGATTTGATCCCAGTAAGTCATAGATATGCAAAGTGCAGTAGAAGAGGTTTACCTGTAGCTGGTGGTGTTGTCCAAGGAACGTAGTTCTTGTTGTTTTTGTTTTTGAGGGATATGTATATTGCATTGTGATTTGTCCAATATGCTAGGTAATGTTTTGATATGATATGGTAGTCTGTAAAGTTTGTCCATATATGATCTAGTTGAGATTTGTAGACTGTTGTTGGTCCGTTATTAGTAAGATGGAATTTGTTTTCTCTCATTATGGTGATAAGAGTTTTTCGGTCTTTTGAATGTCGAAGGTAGTCAATGTTGAAATTGCCCAACACAAAAGTTTTCATTGGTTGGATTGTGCATTGCAATGTGTTGCTCAGAGTTTCAAAGAATGTGTGTGTGTCTTTGCTGGTCAATGAACAATATAAGTTGACAATTTTGATTGCTTGGTTAGTATCTGTGAATAGCAATGTTTCAACGATTTTGTGGTTTGAATGCTTATGTATTGATGTGATTGATAGTGTGTAGTTTTTATTGTACAGTGTGATTGTGCTATTTTGTGGAGGGTGAGAAATTGCATTGTATAATGTTAGCTTATTTGTTATGATGGAGCTGGTGTCTTTTGCTTCTTGCAAACAAATGATGTCACTATATCTATAAAGTGGGTGTGCCTTTAAGTCCTTAAAATACTTAGGTAGTGATCTAGTGTTTAGAGTACTTATAATGGTTGTTTGATCTTTGTTTAAGAGAAACGGTTCTATTGAGAACTGCCATTTCCCTTATGTGGACAATTGTGATCTTCATTTTGTACATGTTGATCCAGGGAGAAATTTCTAGCTTGTAACGGTTGTAAGAGAAATAGTTGTTCTTTGGTTCTAACTCTAGGTAATGCTGTGTAGACTAACCCATGTGTGTGTGCTTTTTCAAGTGAGAAGGCCATGGTGTCTAGAGATAACCCTTGGGATCGATGGACAATTCTTCCTGATGCTTGTTGAATGGGAAATTGTGTTATGAATAGTTTGCTTATATATATATATGGAACTCCTTTGTGATTGGAAAAATACATGTCCATGTCGATTTTATGTTATCAGTATAAAGATGGTCCTATTTTAGGCATGTTTGATGGCCAACCTTTGTATTTAGAAATTGTATCCAGATAATTGTTTGGTTCTTGTAGATTGATATTTCTGAAAATGGCCATCAGCACCATTGACAAGGCCATCTGCTATGTCATAATTTTCTGAGCAAAGCTCAACGAGCATTGTTGGTTTAAGCTTGAGACTCTTTTGAAGGCCTGTTGTTTTGTTAACATCTTGCGCAATTCCTGAAGGCAATGTTGGAGGGGAGCCTATTGCTATTAGGGTATATGTTGGTCCTTCAATTTCTTGGAGCAGTAAATTATTATGTTCTTGTGTTTTTTGTTGCGCGTAAAACAGGTGCGACATGTAAATATTGTATGTTTCTTTTGCAAGGCAATGTTGTTCATGTACTCAATCTCTTGGATATCATGAGTGTTTTTTCTTATTGTATTCAAAATGTTTACAAAAGTGGGCTCTGTTTGGCGCATGACTTGTGTGAGCTCATACTTTTTGAATTTTTCTCGCCATAAATTTGTGTGCATTGGTGTAATGTCTTTGAAAATCCATTTGTCTTTCACAGGTGGAAGTTGGTATAAGTCACCAAAACATATGACATGTAGACCTCCAAAGGTCAAATGATGTGTGTGTTGGATTGTTTGCAGCCTTTTATTGATATGTGTCAACATTGTTGTGCGGACCAGTGAGATCTCGTCTATAACGACTACTTTTAGCTCATTATAATTTTTTGTCACTTTTATGTTGTATGTTGCTTTTCTCTATAATGATTCTCGTTGTCCTTTTGTTTGTTGTAACATATACTTCTCAAGATTTTTGGTTTCTTCCTTCTAGTGAAGTCTTTGTTGTAGTTATACTTTGTTGTAGTTATACTTTGTTGTAGTTATACTTTGTTGCAATGTCGGCTAAGGTTTGTCTTTCTAAGCTTGTTGGATGCTCTTTATATTTGTCTGTAATTGATTCTTGTGCGATATCTGTGGAGTCATCAGGCAGATCTTGTAGTTGATGTCAGTGTTTGAGAATGATAGCACGTTCATGTGTAGGAGCCGTGTTTACAAATTGGAATTCCCTTGATGAACGAAAGAGAGGAAGTGACGATATAAAATATATTGCCTATTATACAGACATTTTTTGTGTGTTGAGCAATGTGGAACCTAGTTGTTTTATTTGAGAAGCTACATCAGTTTCTTTTTTTTTTTAAGCTTTCGTAGTAAGTGTTGGTATGTCTTGGTGACTGTATTGTCCATTTTTGTCAGATAAGATGTGCAATATGCTGCAGTTGCATATGGTTCAAGTATAAATTGTGAATCTATGTTTTCTTCCCAAATGTTGACAAGGTTTTTTGCAAATGCATTTGTGCATATATCTGAGATTCATCTTTTGAGGAAAACTATGGGATGTTTCAAAGTACTAGAAATTGATCTCTTGTAAGTTTCTTCTGTCATGTGCATTTCTTGGAGAAAAGTACTGAACTCCATGTCATGTTTAGCTAGGTCATTTTTTTGTATGTATTCAAAGATTTTTGTTGTGTTTGCAATGTCATTTTCGCTTATGTCATCCAATGGTTTTAGAATTGTTGTCTGCGAAAAAGGTGGTTGAGGATATTTAAATCTGCATTGTTCTCTATTTTATTTCCTATATGTATGTGTGTAGATGTGTTTGGATGCTTCAAAAATGTTCCTGTATATCTCTTTTATCGCACGATATGTATGTGTCAAAGAATTTTGTTATGGCTTCATTGTTTGAACCATCAAATACTAGAGCATCTTCAATCCATAGTAGTCCATGGTCATGCTCGCTGCCTCTAGACTAGAACTCTGTGACAAAGAAGTAATTGGTTATCTTCCCATATATGTGTGATGTTTTCTTTAGTAATTTTTGCAGATTTGAGATTATGTGGTGGTAGTATCTTGCACAAGTAACAGGGTCCTCTCGTATCAAGTCATTTAAGTTTTCGTTGTTCATGTGAGTGTGTTTACTTTTCTTGAAGAGATTCTCTAGTGGTTCATACAGAGGAGGCCAATTTTTTTCACCACTTGTGAAAGTCACAAAGAATGTTGGAGGTCCTAGCTACCGGATCATAGCAAAAATGTTTTTTCATAGGCCTTCATAATTATCCGGCGAATTTCATGACTATTGAAGGTCTCTATAACCGACATGTGATTTTACTATGCTCTCAATGTCTGTTGAGTCTTTGAGTTCTCTAGCACATATATTTCGATTGTGTAGTATAGGTTTATGGAGGCGCACCCATGCTGATGTCCAAATTTGATGGATTATTATTTTAATCACTTTTAAAAACATGTTTGTGATGTGATATGCAAAGCGACGATCGGTGTTCATTATTTCCCATTGACACAACTCTTGGTAGGTGAAGTGGCATGGATGTAGTGATGTGTGTCTTGACTACTATAGAACAAGGTGGGAAAGTTGAGCTCTTCACAGTCCTTATCTAAAAACAAGCCTAGTGGTTCTTGCTGTTCACATGGAGCTATAGTCAAAACCTTCAATGTAGCATCATAAAATTCATTGGAATCTATGAAGCTGTGCAATAACGTATCAGTATGCAGTTCAGGCTTTTCTTCTTGATCGTGGATGTCCTCTTGATCGTCATTCGTGTAGCTCATGTCATTGGTTTGGAATTTTTGAGAGCGGTTAATGTTCAAACTAGTCAAATTTATGAGTAGTAGTCGAATACTATACTTTCTATATAGCGGAATAGTTAGTAGAATGTCTAGAGCCTTGGTTATTTTTTTGGGATGTATTTGTCCGCTCCTGTATATCAATTTATTCTAGTTTTCTTTTGATTGCAATACCATTGTGGTGTGCTCAAGGTCTATTCTTCGTAATGTTGTTTGATTTATATCAAGGTTTGCAGGTATGCTTATAATGCTCCCTTTTAAAATCTACTTCTTTTTTCGGTGTTGTCTTAGCGGACTTGCTTCCACTTTGTTGTGAGGATGAATTGTCATCCAGATCCCTGAATTCTCCCTCCTTGTAGACCGCACAATTGTCTACAAGGTAAAGAGCCTCCTTAGTTAACTCATTTAACGTTGTGCTCCTCTTCATATGTAAGTCCTTCTGGAGATCTGCGTTCCTCAGTCCGGCAAGTAAATATAGCATAAGTCTAGACTGGGTTGGCAGTTCTTCCACAGGGCAGAACTTCGCATATCTTTTTAGTCGTAGGGCTGCCTTTCGCACAGATTCTCCTTCTTTCTGTTTGAATTTATGGATTTGTGAGACTGTACTATGAGCTATCCCCCTTTGTGAGAATTCCTCAATAAACTCGTCAAAAACCTCCTCCATAAACTCAAAATCTCTACGCTCCACAGAGTCAAACCAAGTAGCGGCATCCTCTTCTAGGGTAAGTCCAAACCCTGCAAATTGAGTAGGGAAGTCCAAAACTTCTTCAGCTCTAATTACACGCACAAAGGCTGCTACATGATTTTTAGGATCTCTGTTTCCCGTGTATTTTTTGTTTACCCATTTTTGCACCTGAGAAGGTCTAATTCTACGATGGTCTACAAATCTCATCATTGGTTGCCCCCGAAGAAGTACCGAGGTCCATCTATACCCCTAACAAGTCAACAAATCCATTTTCACAGGAGTACGAGACAACATCACATTCTAACCGACAACAGATGTTCAACTACCAGAACCAACAAGCAACCCAACCTTCATTGCAGGCATGGCTTCAACAAAGTGCGACATTAGAACAAGACCGAAACAGAGATGGTTATCCAGCCACACGAGGGCTAAGAGATTTACAAGAACCACCACTCTATTCACAATATCAGGGCGAGAGTAAGCCAAAAACTCAAGAGTCGGCAGAGCCCGGAAGACAACCCATAGAACGAGTTCGAAGAGATGAACCACCTCTTGCAAGAACCGTCAAAAATTATGGCTTAGGGATACCTCTGGGAGAGGAACCCTCTCACTACCGAAGTCCAGAGGAGGTATATCGAGTAGGATGAGGGGCATATGTTGATGTTTCTGGAACTGTTGCCTTTTCTACCTCCTCTGGGAGAATTGTAGGGCTCTTTGCATCGAAAATAAGAGACTACTCCCTCGCTCTCATGCTTGTAAATTTCCACATTCTCATTATAGGTAGAGACCCTGGTTATTTTTTTATCATACATAAAAAGAGCTCCAGGTCGATCAATTTTTGGAGGCGGCTCTTGAGCCTCTGAGACCATTTTTCCTTTTGCCACATTATCTCCATATCTGTTGTAATCCTCAGGGTTACTAACTATCAGATAGTGGTTCCCCTTTTCGTCTCGGAATCCATCTTCATCATCATAGAATCGAATTATCTCCAATCTCTGAGAAGGTCTTTCCTCTATACATATACACTTGCGTCCCCGATAGTCAGAATAAACTAGGGCTCCCCTAGAGTTCGTTCCTTCTAAGAAGATTATAGTGAACTTGGCATCGTTCAAAGGGTTTTGGGAGGTACTTCCTCCTAGCATTAGTTCTTCACCGGAGAAACCTCCTGGTTGTTGACTATCCATCATGAAGAAGGAATTATCTGATGAAGTGTCAGTATCACTACCTTCCTCAATAATTGGGGATAATGGATCTAGCCTTTCTTGGGTTACACTTTCTTCAGTGGATACTAAGCTACCCTGATCACCTGCCACTTTTTGGTCTTTAGGAATGTGTCTTCCTGATCTTAAATTCATCAAACTTAGCAATGCAATTTATCACAAATCCAACCACTCACCTGGTAAGGGATCAATTTTTGCTCAACTTCTTGCCTTGCTGCTGAATATACATGTACACAAGCATTTAATTTCGGCAATCGAATCAAAGTATTTAACCACTAGAGGTGGTCTTAATAATGATTGGTATAACTACTGGGTTAACCTCAACCACTACTGTACTCTATACACTTCGGATGTTCTTGATTAGGTCTACCAATCTGGAACTGTACACCACCCAAGTGTTTATCAGTATAAAGGTAAAGTCTTAATTCCGTCTCTGCTCTGTCAAAAGGTCAGACAAAGTCCAATTTCACTTTTGGAAGAAGTTTTGGAACCCTTAAGTCAATTAAAACCTCCTGGTAGGTCCACTGTTTAATTTTGTCCAAGAAATGACCCTATAGACATCCTTCGCGTAGGATTTCTTTTTTGCTCTGTTTCAGCCAAAATTTTCAATGAGGCTTTCTCTTGATGTGCTGAGCTCACTGGTGTGTTTATATTTTGGTATGGACACCTATAAGCTGGCTAGCTGATCAGAATTCTGTTTCAGAAGCCCAATGTCAGTTCTGATGATTTCACCAGTCCAATCAGCTCCAAATTGGACCAAACTTGACTAGGAGGTTTGTCTAAGGCTATATGATAGCTTGGTATGTCTCAAATAGGAATTTGGACTTTTCTTCATGCATTAGATATACTACGCGTACGATGTCTTCTGCAATAGAATTTGACCAAACTTAACCCACAGCTTTTCCTTAGTTTGTTGAGCTCACTGGTGTGTTTATTTTTTGGTTTGAATGTCAAAAGACCCCAAATTTAGCTATTCTAGCCTTTTTCAGTCAAAATTGCTAAAGTCTGCTTAAACTTCAATTTTCTCCCCTAATAGAGATGAAACCTTTCTCATGCACTCAATAAATCATGAAGATCATGCTCATGAAGACATCCTATGGTTTTGGTCTAAAAATTATGCCTTGGCACAAATTGGGTAGGATGTCTGGCAATTCCTGTCTTTTGGCCACAATCTATCAAGATATGGTCAATCTTCCACTTTCCAAGTGAAATTAGGGTAAAACCTACCTTATTAACACTCTAGCCAACTCAGATTCTCCAAATTCCTGCCAAATCACCCTATAGACATACTACGCATAGTATGTCTACTGCCTTAAATTTTAATTTTTCTCTGTCAGTGGGCTTCACTATGCTCAACAGCTCTCTCAAAAGTACTCACAGAAACTTTTGGACTTCAATTCAGCTTTTAAACACGAATTACCGTCTTTTACGGCTTCTTGATGAGCTTAACAGCAAATATAGCATGCATGAAGTGCTCCAGATCATAAATCATGATGTTCTACTTACCCTACTCCTACTCATCATGTGAGATGCTGATTTTGGTGTCTCGATTGCTTCCTGGTCTCCTCGGACTCTCAAGCTATCCTTTCACCGCCTCTATCACTCCAACTCCTACTGTCCTACCTAATACTACCTAAGTTGAAGGATCTATGCCAGATACTCGCTCCCTAGACTCCTCCTAACACCTAGAGAGTCTCCCACCCTCTGATCCTATCTAAATGTAAAATAAGACTTTGGCAAGCCAGAGAATCTCTATCCTCAAGTACTAATCTCAGTCACCTACCTAGGGTTTTCGTCCCCGGCAGCGACGCTGTCAGGAGTTTTTTGGAGCAAGGGATTGCGCATATGTACATACCCATGCATGGTGCATCAAATAAAGTATTGCCCATTTTCCAGAGCCAGGTGGTTACGTGGGGCCCACATGTGTACAGGTAGGACACCATGTACATAGTGCATCGATTTTCATCGTTACTAGTACCATTGTGTTTTTCTACAATAAGGAGGAGTTGGTAGCGCGTAAAACTTCTCGAGGAAGCTATCCGCGGGCCGACGACGTGAGGTCAGCAGGTGCGTCAGATGGCATCTAGTGGCGTCAGGAGGGCGAACGAGGTCAATATTTGCACGCGGATGAGGATGGACACAACGTGGGTGTTTTCTTGTGAGAGTTATGCAGAAAGGTCATCATTAGGACCTTTTTTTGGGGCCACTTCACGTGGTGGCGAGGTGCATTATTGGAAAAAAGCTGAGTGCCAGGTGTGCGAATGATGCAAAAAGGTGACAACTATGCACTGCGAGGTCAATTTTTGGCCTGTTCGGGGTCCGTTTGAGGTCATCTAAAAGGCCAAGGGTGCCCAACTAATAAAGCTAAGTGTGGGAACTGAGAAAACAGAGAGAAGACCAGAAAAAACGTGGAGAAGAGAGGAGGAACAGCCGCAGGTGTGTTTTTTGGGTTTTTGGAGCCTGTTTTGGCCGTAAACTGCTCATCCGATGTCGGATTTGAGCACTTTGACATTGTAGACTGGGGTTTTGGGCCGTTCCGGACGCGATGGCGCTGTCCATTTTGCCAAATTCCTCACTCTTTTTCTGCTATTTTTCTGTGTAATCTTCTCCGGTGAGTGAAGCTTCTTCTCCAATTTGTGATTGTATCTGGTATCTTTTACCCATATTGTGTGATCTGTTTGCCCCATTGGTGTTGGCCCAAGCTCAATTGTATCTAAACATCAAAAATTCTCCTCTTTTGAGCTGAGTTTTTTGGGTGTGTGTGTGTGTGTGTGTCTGTGTGGAGTGGATAAGTGGATAGTTTCTCTCCTCTCACTCCAGAGGTGTGTTCCCTGTCTCGGCCAGGTGTGTTGTCTAAGCCGAGTGGTGCCCCATAGTGTGTGTGTGTGTATCTTCCCAAGAGTGTGTGTCGGGTCGTTATAGAGGCGCTGTGTGTGTTTTCATCCCACTCACATTCTTTTGGCGCCCCCACGGAGGATCTTCTTCGAGTACCTTCTGCTTCGAGCTTCGAGCTTCGAGTTTCGGGATTGCAGATTACAGGTTACAGGTTACAGGTTACAGGGATAGGTATAGGTACAGGTGATTCACACAGGTACAGGTAGCTGGAGTACAGTGATATACTAGCAATGATGTCACTTGCAGTTGTTGTGGGAATGCATCACTTGGCGCCTATGTGAGCGCATTGTCTACTGGATTGTACGTTACTTGTGGAAACTGCCATTGTACGCATTTGTGGAGCCATACTTGGTTGTATTTGGCAGTCCCAGCCATTTCTGAGACTTGGTCTGGAAGATAGTCATTTCTGAGACTTGACTATATGCGATTTGCATTAGCCTTCGTGTGAGGGTCGATAGCGTGAGGTTTTTATTGAGCTGGGGGATTCTCAAATGTGGAGATCCTTTCGGTGATACAGGTAGCTGGAGCACCCTTTTTGTGACCTCGCCATAGGCTATGTACTAGTGAGTCCTACTTGATGCTTGGGTTCTATTGTTGACAGTTTATGCATACATAGACAGTCTATATTTTGGGTTCCTACTGCTCTACTTATGGGGAAACTCTGTCGAAATTTTCCCAAGTTATGATGGATTATGTTGTTATGCTGCTGAAATTTTGGCAAAATCAGAGGTTGAGTCAGGTGTGCCTTCTTGGGAGCTTCATGGTTGGCTTTAATGGATGATCAAAATGGACCTCAGTTCACTCCTTTTCATTTAACACAAAGAATCCAGATAAGTGTTCATGTGTCCAGGAAGATTTTTTTCCAGCAGCGCATAGTCTTTATGTTTGGGCCAAGAAGATTGAGAGAGATCCTGGAATGTCCTTTGCCTGTTGTAATTCCGATGATCAACTATGAAAACTCATTTGATGTGCATGTGTTTGTCCTTATCTAAAGTTGAGATCCATTGAAGTTTCTGGGGATTGGGAAGTGAAAAGTTTTGGGTTCTTGCACGTGTGTTCGAAGGGGTTCTCAAAGCATCATAATTTGGGTAGCCATGGCTTTCTCTTATCCCGAGTTTCATGGAAGAAGTGATGAAGATGTGGAAGAATTTTTGGAAAAGATGGAGGTTGCCTGCATTAGCAACCAGATTCATGACCCTACGCAAATGTTACGCCTTCTCCAAATTTGTTTGAAGAGTGATGCACGAGCTTGGTCCAAAGCATTTGAAGAGGAGTTGCGTATGGCTGATCCACCTATAAGATTGAGTTGGGACAATCTAAGGCATGGATTGGAAGTGGAGTTTGTGAAGATAGAAGACCCTGACAAGGTGTGGCAAGAAGTACAGGCTTTGGTGCAAAAGGAAGGTGAGCCAGTAGATGCGTACATACGTAAGTTTTCATTGGCATGGGAGCGAATGTGCAAGGCTTTAGCACCACAGGTACCCCCGCCTGACATGATGAAGAAGGACAGGTTCTTGGCTGGTCTTTGGGAGAATATACGTTGGAGAGTGGAGCTAAAGAAGCCTAGGACATATGAAGATGCACTAGAGGTAGCAATGAACAAAGAGTGGAAGCTGAGGAAAATGAGCCGGTTAGGGGTGGAGTCTTTGCCAATGAGGTCTGAATTTCAGCCTATAGAGTCTTTACAAGGGCGCATGTCAGGGGTTCATCATGAACCAGTGGTTCCTGTTACTACTTGGGTTATGCCAGCAGTGGTCACTACAGCAGTGCAAGATGATGGCCTAAGGCAAGACATGAGGCAAGTGGTTGATCTGATGAAGAATCTCAGCCTAAACATGCTAGGTCAAGTGGGAAATAATCGAGGTCGAGGGCGGTTTGCAAATCAGCCAGGAGGTGAAGAAAGACCTAGGAATGGTGCTGGACAAAGTAATAGTAGGTT
The DNA here is from genome assembly GCF_014529385.1 of Adiantum capillus-veneris. NCBI lineage: Eukaryota > Viridiplantae > Streptophyta > Polypodiopsida > Polypodiales > Pteridaceae > Adiantum > Adiantum capillus-veneris. The sequence goes on along the minus strand of NC_140933.1, from coordinate 143,738,524 downwards.
TTGGAGGCAGACGCCCACATGTTATAATTGTGGAGAGTTGGGTCACATCAGCCCGCAATGTGATAAGCCACCAAGGATGGGGGGAGACATGTATCCATTGCCAAGACAGGTGCTAACTAGGTCAAATGATTATGGCATCGAAATTAAGGGAGACGAAGGAACCAGTGGACTGACCCAGGAGGAAAAAGGGAAGACAAAAGTGCTAAGTGTAGTCACCTTGGAGAAGGCATCAAAGCTAGAGGATACATTAGTGATGCCTATTGGGAAGAGGACCACAGAGGAAAAGGAAGGAAGAAGTGCCCCAGGTCCTAGTAAGAAGAAAGGAAAGAGCCATGAAGGCGAGGATGTCAAGGCCAAGAGGAAAAGGAGAGCTCGTCGAAAGTTTCATGTTTCAGATTTTCCACTAGGGGATGGGCAATTAAGCTATGACTTGAAGGAGGATCTGACGAGCAGGAAGGCAGATGTTACTTTTGGGCAGCTTATAGAGATGGTGCCTAAGCTAAAGCGACAGTGGAAGAGGATGGTTAACCCAATGGAGAAAGAGCCACAGAGAGGTTCAGTGAAGGTGTTGGCAATGGACGAGCTACCAGACATTTGTCCAATAGTAGATGTGTGGCATAAAAGGAAAAATTTGGGACAAGGTTATGTGGATGGCGGAGCCCAAATATGCGTCATAACACACTCATGCGTTGAGAAGATGGGTCTCACAGTGGCTGGGGTGTCAGGTTTTCGGATCAGATTGGCAAACCATCAAAAAGTAAAATGCTTGGGTGTTGTAAAGAGCTTAGAAGTGGAGGCATATGATGCAAAGGCAGTGGTTGATTTTCATGTGATGCCAGCAGGGTTGGGAGCATATCCTATTATACTGGGCAGACCATGGTTACGTGCAGTGGGAGCTGTTCAAGATTGGCGACATGGTACGATTAGCCTCTATGGAAAGACAGGTACCAAGAAGCTTTATAATATGGACACAAGGAAACGATTAGAGGAGCTTTATGAAGATGAGGATGAGTCTAGTGATGAAGACTCTTCCACGGTGACAGATGAGGATAGTGATAGCACTACCAGCAGTGATGAGGATGCTGATGTTGCATTTCTTTTGATGGACAAAGAAATCCAGGAGATTGGTTTAGTCGCATTTGCGAAGGAAGTTGAAGATGAAAGTGAAGGGCCTTATGAAGTGATTGAAGGGCTGATGCAAACCAAAGTTGAGTTGTCAAAGAAGCAGGAATTAATGACGCAAATGATTAGTGGAGACCTCTCAGCTATGGAGAAGGATATATATTTGCATATGCTGGCTAGTTTTCCTGATTTGTTCATTACTTCATATGAAGAGATCAGAGGGTTCAAGGGTGAAGAGATGCATATAGAGCTGAAAGAAGGTGCTAAGCCAGTGCGGCAAAGGCTAAGAAGGATGGGTCAAGAGCAAATGGAAGCCTTGCGGGTAGAGGTGGACAAGTTATTGAAGGCAGGGTTCATAGTTCCAGTGGAGACCACAGAATGGGTGAGTCCAGTTGTAGTCAGTCCAAAGAAGGATGGGAAGTGGAGAATTTGTGTGGATTTTAAACCCTTAAACGCAGCCACTAAGAAGAACCCATATCCTCTTCCATTCATCGATCAGATCTTGGATTCAGTGGCAGGTTATGAGAGGTACAGTGTGTGTGATGGTTTTTCAGGCTATTTTCAATTGAAGATTGCTCTTAAAGACCGCACAAAGACAACTTTTATTACGCCATGGGGCTGCTATTGCTACACAGTATTGCCATTTGGGTTGTCAAATGGACCATCTTTCTATCAAGAAAGAGCAAATTGGGTGTTGGAACCATTCATTGGTAGTTGTGTTAAGGCTTTTATGGACGACTTCTGTGTCTATAGCAGTAGGACTGAGCATCATGAGAAGTTGCAGATGGTATTGGCTCGATATGATGAATGTGGAGGACAACTAAATCCAAAGAAATGTCATCTAGCACAGCCAAGGGTGAAGTTATTGGGCCATATGGTGTCAGAAAATGGCATTGAGGCTGATCCAGATAAGGTTAAGTCTATTATTCTTCTTCCATCACCTATGAGTACGAAGCAATTGGCAACCTTTATACACAAAGTGAAGTACATGGCACGGTTTATTCCATTGTCTTCGCAGCTTCTTTATCCATTACAGCAAGTGGCAAAGCATGATCCATTGCAATGGGATGACAAGTGTGAAGAAGTGTTTCAAGAGGTGAAAGAGGTGTTAGGGGGGTTGTCAGCCATGCAGGCTCCTGATTGGGAGAAAGTTTTTTATGTAAATCCATCAGTAGGGGATGATGCCATTGGAGCCATGCTATTGCAAAAGGGGAAGGGCAGCCATTATATGAGGCCAGTGTATTGTGCAAGCCGAGTGAAGTTGGTAGCGGAGAGAAAGTTATCGGAAGTAGAGCTAGTGATGGCTAGTGTAATATTTGCTTGTCGACGATTTCGTCATTACTTGCTACCACGGCCTTTTGTTTTCTTGACGAGTTATGCCTTTTTGCCACAGTTAATTAATGGTATTAACATGTCAAATGTGGTGAAGAAATGGGTAATTGAGCTGCAAGAGTTTGAGTTCTCTTTTCTAGTGGAAGATAGTACAAGGGCTACCCTAGCTGATTTGTTGACCTACAAGGAGAATCCCCTTATTGTTAAGGAAGAGGTGGTGAGAAAGGTAGTTGAAGAAGTGCCACAGATCAGCAATGCACATGTGTTGTTCTTTGATGGTTCATACAGAAAGAGCCATGATGCAGCTTCAGGGGGTATAGCACTTTATGATCCAGAGGGGAAGCTAGTATGCAAGAGAGGGTTCAAATTGGATGCTCATAGTAACAATGAGGCTGAATATGCTACATTGGAAGCCGGATTACACATTTGTTTGAAGCATGGGGTTCGAAGGTTGAGCATAAAAGGTGATGCCTTGTTAGTGGTGAAGCAAGTGTTGGGTGTGTGGAAGAGCAAGAACACCTCATTGAAGGAAATGTGCTTCAGAATTAAAGGCCTGTTAAAAAAGTTTGAAGCATGGAGTATCAGACACATTGAACGTGCTCTAAATGGAGAGGCACATGAAGCAGCTCAAGGCATGATTGGGGAGCTATTTGTGTTGAGGACCACTTTACCTCTTTATCATGGCCGGGAAAGTTTGGCTCAAGAAGAGGAGTTTTTGCTAACAGGAATCATTCCAAAGGAGATTCAGAAGTCTAAGAAGTATGGCTTTGTGCGTAGAGCATACAGGTACAAATTGATTGGTGATGTCTTATACATGAAAGGGGCTGATCTCGTGTTGAGACGTGTACCTTGGCGGGAGGAGCTTTACAGAGTGTTGGAAGAGAATCACGAAGGCGCATGTGGTGGCCATTTTGCTCTAAAGATCACCTTGCATAAGATTTTGCAAGAGGGGTATGTATGGCCTAGTTTGCACAAGGATGTTCACCATTGGTGTAGGTCTTGCAATAGGTGTCAAGCATTTGGGAAGAGAGTGTTGAAGCCAGAGCTACGAAAAACCATTATGGCGTTTGATGTGTTTGAAAAGTGGGGAATTGATGCAATAGGCCCGTTACCTATCACAAGCAGGGGCAAAAGCTATATTTTGACGGCAGTGGACTATCTCTCTAGATGGGCAGAGGCTATAGCAGTAAAACAGATCACTGCAAAGGATGTGGCAAAATTTGTGTATGATGAAATATGTTGCAAGTTTGGGGTGCCACTGGAGTTACTTTCAGATAAGGGGCCTGGCTTTAGAGCTAAACTGCTAGATTTTTTATGTGCAAAGATGAAGATTAGGCACCAGCATACCACTCCTTATTACCCGCAGTGTAATGGCTTAAATGAAAGGTTCAATGGTGAGTTGGTACAAATTCTTTCTAAAGTGACAGAGCACCAAGGAAAGAATTGGGATTTGGAATTGCCTAGTGCATTATGGGCTTACCGTACTTCGGTGAAGACAGGTACAGGGTTTACTCCATTTCATTTGGTGTATGGAAAGGAAGCACTATTGCCTGTGGAGGTAGAGTTGCCTGCGGTCAAGATGTTAGAGAAGTTGCTTGGGCCGCCTAGTGATGCATTCAAAGAGAGGCTCTTGCAGTTACAAGAGGTCCAGTTGGATAGGATGAGCGCATTGGAGCATTATGGGCAGATGCAGGATAAGGCTTTGACAAAGATAAATGAAAAGGTCAAAAGTAAGGGTATCAAGAAACATGACTTGGTTTTGCGCTACAACAGTAAGCTAGACAACACCTTCCAAAAGAAGTTTCAAATTAAGTGGGAAGGCCCTTTCAAGATAGTAGAGTGTTTTCCAAATGGCACATATCAGCTGGCTAACCTGGATGGTGTTCTACATAAGTCAAGGGTAAATGGATTGCGTCTTAAATTGTATCATGCTAGATTGATGATGGTGGAGCAAGATGAACTGTCTGTGGAGCAAGCAATGTTGGTGAAGGATGAGGAGACTTGTGATGCGGCGAGTCTCATATCTCTCTTTGCTGCTGCTGATCATGAATGATCTAGTAGGCTAGGGGATGGGCAAATTATGTCAGGAGTTTTTTGGAGCAAGGGATTGCGCATATGTACATACCCATGCATGGTGCATCAAATAAAGTATTGCCCATTTTCCAGAGCCAGGTGGTTACGTGGGGCCCACATGTGTACAGGTAGGACACCATGTACATAGTGCATCGATTTTCATCGTTACTAGTACCATTGTGTTTTTCTACAATAAGGAGGAGTTGGTAGCGCGTAAAACTTCTCGAGGAAGCTATCCGCGGGCCGACGACGTGAGGTCAGCAGGTGCGTCAGATGGCATCTAGTGGCGTCAGGAGGGCGAACGAGGTCAATATTTGCACGCGGATGAGGATGGACACAACGTGGGTGTTTTCTTGTGAGAGTTATGCAGAAAGGTCATCATTAGGACCTTTTTTTGGGGCCACTTCACGTGGTGGCGAGGTGCATTATTGGAAAAAAGCTGAGTGCCAGGTGTGCGAATGATGCAAAAAGGTGACAACTATGCACTGCGAGGTCAGTTTTTGGCCTGTTCGGGGTCCGTTTGAGGTCATCTAAAAGGCCAAGGGTGCCCAACTAATAAAGCTAAGTGTGGGAACTGAAAAAACAGAGAGAAGACCAGAAAAAACGTGGAGAAGAGAGGAGGAACAGCCGCAGGTGTGTTTTTTGGGTTTTTGGAGCCTGTTTTGGCCGTAAACTGCTCATCCGATGTCGGATTTGAGCACTTTGACATTGTAGACTGGGGTTTTGGGCCGTTCCGGACGCGATGGCGCTGTCCATTTTTCCAAATTCCTCACTCTTTTTCTGCTGTTTTTTTGTGTAATCTTCTCCGGTGAGTGAAGCTTCTTCTCCAATTTGTGATTGTATCTGGTATCTTTTACCCATATTGTGTGAGCTGTTTGCCCCATTGGTGTTGGCCCAAGCTCAATTGTATCTAAACATCAAAAATTCTCCTCTTTTGAGCTGAGTTTTTTGGGTGTGTGTGTGTGTGTGTGTCTGTGTGGAGTGGATAAGTGGATCGTTTCTCTCCTCTCACTCCAGAGGTGTGTTCCCTGTCTCGGCCAGGTGTGTTGTCTAAGCCGAGTGGTGCCCCATAGTGTGTGTGTGTGTATCTTCCAAAGAGTGTGTATCGGGTCGTTATAGAGGCGCTGTGTGTGTTTTCATCCCACTCACAACGCCAATTGTAATGAAATTGGACTATTTAATTTGAGAGTAGCGGAAATTAAAGAGAGTACTTTTGAGAAATGACTTTGTGAGCATAGCGGGTGAACATAATTGAAGGTAGCAACATAATCATAACAAGTAGTTAACTTGGCATGAACAATACTTTTGCAAGAGAGAGAGAATTTAGAGAACATGACAACAGTTGAGGACCGGATTTATGTGGAGCCGGTCCCCCCTCCAATAGGCATTTGTATTATGATTTCTCCCATTAAAAGAGACTTGTTACAATACAGTCTTTGTGTTCCTTGTGACCTAGGTGATGCAATGAAGACGAAAAGATTCATGCATCACAAACATAACATAAACTTGAAGAAAGCTTTAACTATCCCAAGCCTCAGTCCCAAGACCTCAAACACCTTCGAAGGTGGAGAGAGCTAGCAGGGAATGAGGGTAGGGAAGAGGAAGAAGAAACATTTCGTAGGAGAAAGAATTAGTTCCTCACTTATCATAACTCTTGTTGCTAGCATACATAATAGCATAGTAATGAAGAAGAAGGAGATGGCAAGCTTAAGCATTGAAGCATGGCTCTTGGTTGGATTTGCACTCCATATCCAAGAGTGTTGGTGTAGGCTCTCAACCTCTACTTGCTTGGAGAAGGAGAGGGAGCTCTTGCACTTTTCATAGCACACACTGAGAGTGTTTGTGAGTGTGTGTGGGTGAGTATACCCCCTAAGCAACCCCCCTCCTTGCTAGGTCGACCCCCTCTTCTAGCTCATCATTGAAGCTCATTGGCTCATGCCAAGCCTAGCCAATCACAAGCTTGAGCCATTTCTAGCAATAGGTGTAGTCTTGGGACAAGTGCCCCCCCTTTCCCCTTTGAGAGAGAGGACTTGATAAATGCAAAAACAATTAGATAATTGTTGTAAATTATCATTGGAACCCTTTTTAATCCTAGCCAATAGAGTTCACGTACCTCATGGAGGTAACATGGGTAGGGGCTTGACATGTGTCCCTGTTGCCTCTTTAAGCTTGGGCTTTCCTTGAGTGTGTGTGTGTGTGTGTGTGTGTTCTCTCTCTAGCCCCTAAGAAAAGGGCTTGCCCCCCTCTTTGTAGGGATCTTTTTTACCTTCGGTGCTCAAGCACCTTAGTCATCAAGCATGACTAAGCACTTGGACTAGGGGTGTTCCCACAAGCATCTCAGGCAAGCATGTCAAACCACCTCAAGAACCTTAATCATGCAGCAGGTCAAGTACCTCAAGCACCTTAATCAAGCACCTCAAGCACGACAAGCACCTCGAGCTTGGGCCGGGTTCCCACCTCAAGCTCAGACCTAGCTTTAACTAAGGTCAAAGGACTTTTACACACATTATTGGAGGTCTTCAATGAAGCTAACCCTAAGGTATTATGCTCCATTGGCTAGCCTTGCTCTTTGATAGACCATCTCTCATTTGGGCCCCTTTACCATTGGCCCGGTGTTGAGATAGATCTATAAGCACATATCTATATCTTAACACTTGTTCCCGTTCATTCTCCCACATTAAGTAATCAATTTAATATGAGAAATCAGTTGGGTTGGTTAGATATTAGATTTTATGGCATTACCTCTCTCTTGAAATCATAGTCATCCTCGACTATGAGGTAGAAGAGATAAAGCCTTAGTCATTAGTCAATTTTAGAGGATCCCTTTTTACCCTACGACATCTTTCCAAGATGGATGACTATTCCATTTGGTGCTTGGGAGACATAGCTGCCGCAAGCATGTCTGCTCTTTAGTCCATTTCATTCTCCCAAAGTAGAGTGACAAATTCTACTTGGTGTTTGAGAGACGACGTCATCACAAACATGATTCTAAGCATGCATACTAGTTAAATTTGTGCACAATTAAAAAGAGGACTAGTCTTATAAGACAAAAACATGAGTCATTTAAAAGAAATTTGTACATTTGCTTACTCTAATGTAGCATTGTAAGCATTGACAAGGTTCATACTATCTTTAAGCTATATTCCTTGCATCCATCTAGCATCTTCAAAAGGATAATTTTTGAACTTAATAAGATACCGTCGGATAATCTTACCATGTCGTAGTACCTTGTCTTCATGCCGAAGGACAGCTTCGGGTTGTAGCACCTCTTCTTGGTCTTCAACTTCGGGAGGGTCTTCAATAATTGGTTCAGTTGGTGGCTCTCCTTTGTAGGGCTTAAGTAGGCTTACATGAAAGGCATTGTGTATGAGCCAATGGTTGGGCAAATTGAGTTGATAAGCCGTCTCATTGATGGGCTTCAAGATTTAGAAAGGACCATAGTATCTTTTTGCTAGTTTAGCATAATACTTTTGATGGCCCATAGGATTTTTGCCCGTCGTTTGTTTTAATCGAGCCTTAGGAAACTTGAGTAAGACCCAATCATTTTCTTTGAACATTAAGGCTCTTTTGTGCTTTTCAGCAGCAGCTTTTTCCCTTTTTTGAGAGATGGATATAGCCTCCCTAATCTTTTGAAAAGATCTTATAGGTCACGGCTATATTCATCGGCAGCGAAGGTCTTCCCATGTACTTAAAGTAGCAAGGGACTTTTAGGTCTTCCCTCAATGATCTCAAAAGGTGATTTTTTCGTAGAAGTATGTACAGTATTATTGTAGGCATACTCTACAAGAGGTAAGTACTTTTTCCATTGTGAGCGTTGATCTACTTCGGTAACATAAGTCTTGAGTAGATCGAGTATCGTAAGATTGGCTATCTCACTTTGGCCATCCGTTTGTGGGTGATAAGCCGAAGAGAAATTCAATCTTGTTCCTAGATTTTGAAAGAGACCTTATCAAACCATGGTGCCCCTAGGATAACATCCTCATGTTGGAGAGGAGAGATGAAGAAGTCTTCCTTGTCGACATAGCTTTAGACATGAAGCCTCAACTTCCCAATCAAGGGAGTAACGGAGGCTTGTTGTCCCTTGAAAGCTGCATCAGCCACTACTATATCTCCCATCTCAAAAGCTTGAATGCCCAACTTGGTGGCCAACTCCATTGATATGAAGTTAAGAGTAGAGCCAAGGTCAAACAAGATGAAGGCATCATGCTCTCTTACCTTTCCCCAAGCATAGGAAAGTGATGATCCTTTGCAATGAGCATCCTCTTTTGAATCTTCGATGGTGGAAGCCCTAGGAGTCTCATTGCAAGTATTCTTCTTGGGGCAAGAACGATAGCCATGTCTTTGCTCCCCACACTTGAAACACTTATGGTCCTTGCGAAAAGCTTCAAGCTCTTCAGGAGAGAGTTTGTTTTTACCTTTGTAAACTCCCTTCTCCTTGGACCGATTGTTGTTGTTGTTGGAATTGACTTGGGAAGTATTTTGAACATTGGTTTTCCCCTTTGCATCATTTTTGTCTTTGTTTTCCATGGGCTTGACATTACGTCTAGCCCCTTGATGGAAATTGATGTGTGAAGCAACCATGGTGTGATGGATTACTTCGCTAATAGTACCAGGCCGTTGAGAGTTGATGTATTCGGCCATCTCTTCAAGTAACCCCGCACAAAATTGCTGCCTTTGCTCGGCAAAGTCTATCTTTTGAAAGACAGTAGCCTTGAGATGTAAATCCCAAAACTTGTCTACATATTTGTGGATAGACTCATGGAAGAGGAGCTTCAAGCTGCGTCATTCGGTAAGCACTTTGTCCTTTGCATCGCTTGCAAGGAACTGCTTCATGATGGAAACTCATAGAGTTTTCCATGTCTTTAGGGCTTCACCATTGCCACGAAGGCTAGCCTACCATTGACGAGCTGATTTTTGGAAGTGCATAGCTACATGGCGTGGCTTGGAGGACTCTGTGAAGCCCTCATCTCCAAAGGCTGCATCAAATTGTTGGATGAAGGCCAACACTTTGTCGGTAGCACCGAAGGTGCCATCATAGGTGAGAAAAGAGATACTCTTTCCTCCCTCCTTGAACTTCTTTAGCTTTTGTGACCTTCGCCATGCACGAAATGATTTGTGATGTCCTCCCCTCTTGTATTCTCTAGGAGAATAACCATAACTTTCTTCAGAAGAGGAGGAAGGTGAAGAAGAAGGAGAAGAGGGTGACCTCTTCCTAGCCCTTTTCTTCCTTTGTTTCCTCTCTTGCCTTTCAGAGTGATGAGGAGAAGGACTATGTGTTGATCTTTTCCTCTTGGGAGGAGTGGGCTATCGTTTAGACAGCCATCTTCGTGGAGCCACATCTTCAGAGGAACTTAAACTTTCATTGCTTTCTTGCTCTTTGGATTCCTCCTCTCGAATGGGAGAGAGTCTTCTTTCGGGGGTCTCTTCAAGAGGCCTCCTAAGCTCTCTCTCCCCTTGGAGAGGAAGGGGAATTCCATAAGCACGAAGTTGTTGAGTAACTTCGGCTTGCAAAGCAGGGTTGCCCATAGCTTGCTGTAACCTAGTAACGAGATAATTCACAAACATGGGAGCATCATCATTAGCACATTCATGTGCAAAATCAAAGCTATCAATGTTCATTCTACTCTCTTGATTATTGTCAGCCATGTTAACAAAATTTATGTATGTACTTAGTGTATGCTTTGGCAATTCAAAACCTTAGTTTCCACTCCTCTTAGCCTTTGAAAATCGGCTCTTAAGTATCTACACCCACGGCTCGAAGTGGTTAATTATAGAGAGTAGAGGAGTAGGTCTAACATAGCAGAGTTGCCAAGGGCTAGCTCCTTTCGAACTTCTTATGGCTCAATAATGGTAAAGCCGTAGGCAAGTCTAAAAAGACTCCATTATTAAGTCCAAAGCTCTCGAGGTGTGCACCATCCCCCACATAGTGGGCTCAACAAAACCGATATTAGATCCCAGTTCCACTTACCCTAATATAATTAACAACATCAACCATTTCTAGGCTACTTAAGGACCTCTCTTCTTAAGCAAAAAAAGAGAAACCAAATGCTCTGATACCAATGTAATGAAATTGGCCTATTTAATTTGAGAGTAGCGGAAATTAAAGAGAGTACTTTTGAGAAATGACTTTGTGAGCATAGCTGGTGAACATAATTGAAGATAGCACCATAATCATAACAATTAGTTAACTTGACATGAACAATACTTTTGCAAGAGAGAGAGAATTTAGAGAACATGACAACAGTTGAGGACCGGATTTATGTGGAGCCGGTCCCCCCTCCAATAGGCATTTGTATTATGATTTCTCCCATTAAAAGAGACTTGTTACAATACAGTCTTTGTGTTCCTTGTGACCTAGGTGATGCAATGAAGATGGAAAGCTTCATGCATCACAAACATAACATAAACTTGAAGAAAGCTTTAACTATCCCAAGCCTCAGTCCCAAGACCTCAAACACCTTCGAAGGTGGAGAGAGCTAGCAGGAAATGAGAGTAGGGAAGAGGAAGAAAAAACATTTCGTAGGAGAAAGAATTAGTTCCTCACTTATCATAACTCTTGTTGCTAGCATACATAATAACATAGTAATGAAGAAGAAGGAGATGGCAAGCTTAAGCATTGAAGCATGGCTCTTGGTTGGATTTGCACTCCATATCCAAGAGTGTTGGTGTAGGCTCTCAACCTCTACTTGCTTGGAGAAGGAGAGGGAGCTCTTGCACTTTTCATAGCACACAATGAGAGTGTTTGTAAGTGTGTGTGGGTGAGTATACCCCCTAAGCAACCCCTCTCCTTGCTAGGTTGACCCCCTCTTCTAGCTCATCATTGAAGCTCATTGGCTCATGCCAAGCCTAGCCAATCACAAGCTTGAACCATTTTTAGCAATAGGTGTAGTCTTCGGACAAGTGCCCCCCCTTTCCCCTTTGAGAGAGAGGACTTGATAAATGCAAAAACATTTAGATAATTGTTGTAAATTATCATTGGACCCCTTTTTAATCCTAGCCAATAGAGTTCACGTACCTCATGGAGGTAACATGGGTAGGGGTTGACATGTGTCCCTATTGTCTCTTTAAGCTTGGGCTTTCCTTGAGTGTGTGTGTGTATGTGTGTTCTCTCTCTAGCCCCTAAGAAAAGGGCTCGCCCCTCTCTTTGTAGGGATCTTTTTGACCTTTGGTGCTCAAGCACCTTAGTCATCAAGCATGACTAAGCACTTGGACTAGGGGTGTTCCCACAAGCATCTCAGGCAAGCATGTCAAAGCACCCCAAGAACCTTAATCATGCAGCAGGTCAAGTACCTCAAGCACCTTAATCAAGCACCTCAAGCACGACAAGCACCTCGAGCTTGGGCCGGGTTCCCACCTCAAGCTCAGACCTAGCTTTAACTAAGGTCAAAGGACTTTTACACACATTATTGGAGGTCTTCAATGAAGCTAACCCTAAGGTATTATGCTCCATTGGCTAGCCTTGCTCTTTGATAGACCATCTCTCATTTGGGTCCCTTTACCATTGACCCCGTGTTGAGATAGATCTATAAGCACATATCTATATCTTAACACTTGTTCCCATTCATTCTCCCACATTAAGTGATCAATTTAATATGAGAAAATCATTTGGGTTGGTTAGATATTAGATTTTATGACACCAATGTTGACGGATACGCAACGACGGACGTCAGTACAGCAAGAACTCACCTAACAAAATTTGTCAGCTAAAGACGAAACCCGATCCGCAGGTACGTGAAATCAAACATAAAGTGTCAACCTACACTCGATCGACGATTGACTACTTCTTATAGAGGTCTCTATCCAATGTCTAAGTTACAGCCTTCAAAAGTACACAGGAGAAGATTTTTTACAACGCTTCCAAAAGCCAAATATCCATCAGACATTCTCGAAACGCGACGAAACTTCAAGGAAATCCTATTAACACCAATAGGCCGTTCTCCGTAAGGTCCGTGTCTCAAAACCCTACCCAAAAACATCCGATGCAAAATCACATAAGATGTCTGACAGGTTTTTTTTGCAGGTCTTCGTTTCTAAAAACGAAAGTGCCTAATGTGTAGCTCTACTCATTGCAAACGCGTGGATATGCTTAAATGCGAAAACAGACATCACATGCTCACCGAATCACCAAAAATAGCTTGCAAGTCAATCTCGCGAGACCGGACCGTACACGCGCAATGTAGGTGTTGACGCGTAGCTCTCTCCGGAAACAACACGCTGCACTTCTCCGCACTCGATTCCGACCACCAGTGTGCGCATAACGTCAAAATAAACTCTCACTCTCTCTCATACACAGAATACGCTTCTCACAGATACTTGATAAAAATCAACAAAAGGGTTTTTTTCAATAAGGTCAAAATTTGATATAAATACCTTCCAATTACAATATCTCAAGTTCTAAAGTAAAATCTTACTCAGTCTAATAACAAAAATAATATACAAAATTGAAGACTTTTGCAAGCCCCAAGTGTTTACAAATGAAATTACAGGTTTTTTTCTTAATCAGGGAATGACTACATAGGATTTCTTTCTTTTCGTATTCTGTCAGTCTTTAGTTGAGTGTAGCCGCCAATCTTCTGCTAAAAAGGTGCCGAACAATACCAAATGAATGTCATGCTGATGATTGGACAGTGAGTCAAGGGACAATGGCAGGCAGACAAAATCTACACATCCTTTATTTAACCAGTAGTGAAATGGAACTCCTTCAAAGAGAGAAATTAGTAATGTTAAAAGAGACTCACAGCAGTGAAATGGAACTCCTTCAAAATGAGGAATTAGTAATGTTAAAAGAGATTCACAGAACACGCTCAATATCATTGAAGCAAGCCAACTCTTTATTGATAAATCTGTATAGAAAGGGGAAATAGCATGGCAACAAGCATTGACTTACCAAGCTTCCCCCTTGATATCAACATTGTGTCAGTAGTGGACAGTTCATTGGGCATGAAGACCTAGAAGAGTAAGTAAAGGCAAGTAAAGATTAGTCATCAATTGTTGAGTGACAATACACATAACAGATCCATCACCCACTGCAAAGATGCTTTTCACCTATCCAGGTACCTTGTACTTCATATTTAGCATCCTCAGTGATTCAAGCACATAATTGTGTGACACATTGTACTAAAAAGTTGAGTTAGGTTAGCTTTATGGCGTGAATTAGAAATTCCGTGGTTTGTTAAAAAATATGACACATCACATAGACTTCTACCGCATAAATACAAGCCGCTCGCCTCATCAGATTTCATAGCCTTGCTGAAGAAGCTTAGCCCTAGGGAATCCAGCAACAGGAAGGACCTTCACTCGCCTCTGGCTGCAAATTCGGGCAACAAGGAAAGTTGTAAATCATGTCATTAGCATGCATAAAGACAACATATTGTACCTTACCACTTGCCAATAGGACCTCCATTTCTCTCATTTCAGCAAGCAAAGCTTGTCTTGTTGCATCCAAAATAGTTGACTCGAAGTCGATAAACTTAGGACCATCTCTCCATAGGACATGTGAAAGCTTCAAGTCATTGTGTAAAACCCCACAACTATGTATATCATCCAAGGCAGACAATATTTGACGCTCAACATGCTTGCTACCTTTCCCATTGAGTTTCTTTCCTACACCATGTTGTCCTTCATCCGTAAGGGCCAAAAAGACAACATTACAATGAGGTATTCTTCCCACACCAAGCAATTGTGGGATGTGTATGCCCTACAAAGCAAGAAGCCTTTTGTAGGCGGTCTGCTCTATCACCAGAGCTATTGCGGCCTGCTCAAAGCGCAAGTCGAATAGCTTTAGTGCTAGCTTCACACCCTTTGCTTCCCCCTCTACAACATTCCCGTACTTGCCACACCCAATTACTCTACCTGAAATGCCCAAGTCTTCCATGTCACCCATTGGAATCTTGGGAAGATCTTCCTCACCATAGAGAGGTACTGTAATATCCTCCTCCATCAGATTCCGCCTACTTGCAATTTCCTTGGGCATCACTTTGATAGCCTTGACTGGACGCATAGACGCTCTGCCAGAACGGGTGACAACCTGTAAGCGAGGCAACAACACCCTGTAGCCTGCTCAGGGTGTTTCCCTGACAAGAACCCTCGAGAAGGTTGGTTTCAAGGCCATGCCAGTTTCTGCCAGGTGAAGCACAAAAAGAAACTTCTCTATTGGGGCTTCATTGATGCATATCACTGGGGAGAATTCCAAGGCCTTCGATTCTTGAAGCTGTCTTCTAAAGAAAACAATCTGATTATAGTTGGTCAGAAATCCATATCTGTTTCGTCAAGGACCATGTCTCCAAAGACCTGTTGAATCACTTGCGTCAACTTCTCGGTATCGTCAATCACATGAAGGGCTTCACCCAAGCTTCGAGTGCCAGCCAACTCCCATTGCCAAGGCCCTTTGACCTCTCCAGTGCCAAAGATCCGTTTTGAAAGTTGATCGCGGGCCGAGACCGAAGGATGCGGTTGGCTTTGGTCTAGAATCACTAGGTCAGTACAGCTATAGCTTCGATTGCTCCCCCCTTGGATGTACACTAGCTTTAAACTGAGTCGCTGTGCTAACCTGTTAATCTGTGGGAATAGATGACCCTCCAGAGGCACTCTCACTCCAATCTCATCCGCAGCTGGAGTGAGAGCATCAATTGACTGCAATGGTTCAACATTCCTCAGAATTGTGTCCTCAAGTTTACTTCTTGCAAACAAGGCTGCGTCTGTCAGAAACCCTTCCCAACTTGTAAGCGCTGAAAAGCTTGGAGGAGTCACTGGCTGTGTCCGAGTGGTGCTTCTTCTCTGCGACAGGGGAATAGGAAGAGTTGGGAATGGGGCCTGGGAGAGTTGGTAATCTGTTAGTAGAGAGAAGATCTCTCGGTACCGAAGATGAAAATTCCGCCCTTGCAGCCTCTAAACCCAGGCTCGCGCCGTCAAGACAGCTTCAAGACTTGGAATTTGTGGAAATTCCCCTCAAATCCCCCAATATTTTGTCCAAAATGCCCTTCAAATTTTCCAAAATTCCCATAATAAGAGCAATTTAGGAATTTTGGGACTCATTCAAGTTCCATTTTTATAAAATAGACACTCAAAAGTTAAGGACTATTGAGAAAATAGAACTCTATAAGGGATAACATACCAAGGTATTCTTAGAACCAAAGCCAAGCTAACTAAGCTAAATCCACTATGAAAGTTTTGTTCAGACATTGAGATTTGAGTATACCATTGCTTAGTTTAATCCTACAAATCTTACTTTTCATCTATTCCACCACTATAGCCTAACGATAGGCTTCAAATCAAAAGAAGATGTGAAGGTTGTGCAGCAACTACAGAAGTTGACAGTGCGGTGTGGCACTACCGACTTGGGCATATGAGTGCCAAAAGGAATGCAAATCCTTCAAGCAAATAAGCTTCTACCAGGTTTGAAAGAAGTGGACTTAGAGTTCTGTGAAGATTGTGCTCATCACATGTACATTTGGCTTTGTGTGGGCTTGATACTGCTCTGTTAAACTTTGAACTGTCCGCCGTCAAGTCTATCTCCTCCTGGATTATGTGTCCACCTTGCCCCAAACTTGGTGTACTTTCTCCACATGCTGTGTTAAGTCTGTCCCTGTGACAATTTTTTGAAAAGAGACTTCCCCATATAGTAATCATGAGTCTATTGCAATAGACTTGTAAGATGGTCAAGATAGATTGATATTTGCAATTTTAGCTGGTATCTATTGTTATTATACCTTGTCAATATAATTTGTGATGTCAAACTCCATTTTTCATGCTTCTGTGTGTCAGGGTGAGTCTATCTAAGTTGTCATTTGTCTACCTTTTTTGAAGTTAGTTGATTTCCCTGGTGTTAGTGGGCTCTTCTAGACACACACATTAAGTTTTAACCAATTTGAAAAAGTGTACTTCCTGTTTGCAGCACTTAGCTGTTCTCGGAGTCGGGGTGACCCTTTAGGTGGTTGCCGTCGTACTTTTTGGTCATTGTATGACTCGGGCTGGCTTCCCATTTCTTTAGACCTTCCGTCAGAGCCGTTGGAGAGGGGGAATGGGGGAACACGCCCGGCACAAACACAAGGGCCTCTCTATAGCTCAGGGCACACACAGCACCCCAATCCGCTTGGTGAGCACCTTCGACTCACCGAATTCACACTAACGCACACGCGATCAAACACAACTTGACGCGCCACAGCGCACACGCACTCAAATAGACCACCAATCAACCCGCACCCACAAAACGGCTGCAATCATCGCCTACCCTTGCACCCATACCACACACACACTCTCTCTCTTTGCACACACACTCATCGGGGGGGGCGCACACGCCATCACACACCCGGCATCACATGCAACAAAACAGAGCAGGAGAAGGGGGGGAAAAGGAAATAGCACGACAAGAGACGCCCGTTCACAATGGGGGAACTCATTTTCTGCTCAAAAAAAAAACACTATAGCCGCACTTGGCTTCACAAAAAATACAAAGGGGGAGGCGCCCTCTCGGCCCCCTGCAGACAAAACATCACTTGGCTCTTCTCCCTGTGGCTCCCAAGCTTCACCAGGCGACCAAAAAGCCCTTCCAAATGATAAAAATCGCTCTTTTATAGAGGGGGAGCACCCATTTTAGTATATTTGGTCTCTTTCTGACACTTGGCGAGATTTTTTAGACTCACTCTCTCTCTGACCCGCTTTGTGGGACCTTCTCCTTACATGGGGGGGGGGGGGGGGGCAATAGCGATGTCGCTATTGCTCCCCTTCCTCTCCTTCAAAATTTTGGCCGCGGGACCATTTCCTATCGGGGCCGCCACGTCATCTGCAAACAACCAAACTCCGCCGCCGTGCCTGGCGTGGGCCACCGCGTCGCCGCCAAAATCCGCCACGCTGCGCCCACACAGGGCCACACGTTACCTCACAGCGCCCGTCAAGGGCCGCCGCCTGCAGCCATAGCCACGACCTCAAGGAGCTCACACTCCCCCTTCACATATCCAAAAGGGCCTCACGCCCCAGTATACATACCGTGCGACATTGAGCTTGCCACCCGCATGTGGGTTTTGTGAGCGCCACGTGGCATCTGCTCATCAACTCCACCAAATAGACTTGGAAAATTTACTTGAACACAATGAAAATTTAATTTTTATCCTCTCCACTCACACCTTGGCCATTCTCTGCTCAAAAATCCACTGCTCCAGTCGTCAAATCCCACCAAAAGTCCGCATTCCAGGCTTCCATCCCTCACCCCGGCTTGGCATTTCGATCACACTGCGTCCTCGAACCATGGATTCCAAAACAGAAAAAAAAAAATCATTTGTAGCTGCACCTCCATTGTCCACCGCCAACTTCGACTGGCCATTACCCCGCGCTCCGACCTCAGAATGGCACGCCGTCTCTTCCCCCCTGTCCCACATGATGCATACCAACTCTGTAAACCCCCTGGCGATGCCCAAAAAATCACTGCAGGCACACTTTCCAGTGCGGCCAAGTGGGCTTAGACCCGGCCCCCGAAAAATCTTCAACCGTCCATATCTTGCTATCCAGAGCTCCGATTCACAATCCAAGAAGACAGGCATGCTTCACAACTCGAGCACTACACATGTATACACTGACATCAGCCCGGGCCACCTGTCCTCAGCTGCCCTGTCCGTCGGGGATCTGCTACACACTTCAACTTGGAACTACAATATCTTGAGCACCGGGGCTCCGTTTGATGAGCCGTCTGGACCAGCATGTCAAGCACACTCAACACCACATTCTAGCACATAAAACCCACCGATCGGGCACAGAAGTCCATCAACCTGCTTGGCTCTTTGCAGCACACTTTTGGCCTTAAAAACCACTTTGAACATACACCTCCGCTATCCTTGGGCTGCCTAGGGCTTTGGTACCTGCCCTAGCCTTCTGCATTGCACTCACATGCTCCCTTGGCCTGGCATAGACCATCTTCCAGCTTGGACCAACTTTGGCTGCACCACCGTCAGTTGTTCTCTTGGTGCTTACGTCACCGAGAATTATCATTTGGACGCTTTTCTTGCCTGTTGTTGGCATTTGCCCTCGTGGAAATGCTTTTTCTTGAGTCGCATCATTCCATCTTGTGTTCGATATCCTTAGGATGTGCCTTGTCAAATTTGGTGTCATTTGGCTTGTTAGAGCTTCGTAACACTTTGCGCGGTCTCTGTCAAATAGAGGCTCTAGGTCTAGCTTGGATTGACTTTTTTCATGGTCTAACCCTTCGGTTGGTTTGTCGAGGTCATTGGCTTGCTACTTGTGTAATTTGGCTCTTTTCCGCTCACTTGGGGTCAGCTACAATTCTGTAGGCCCTGTGAAATTAGGGTTTTCTGGTAGGCTTCCTCTGCACTATCCGGGGTCATAGGTTTGTTCCCTAATTAGCACTAGAATGGTAACAGGACACTCTTATGTCCTTGGATACTTTTGTGTCCTGTTAAGTGACTATTTTGCTTGATTATTTGAAGAGTATGAGAATGAATTTCTAGGTGCTATATATCCACAAAGTTGCCTTATGAGCTGAAAAAAACTTGATATTTTTTTTGGCGTATCGATCTCACCATTAACTTTACTCTTGCACAACATTTTTGAACCTAAACTGTGTGAAAAAAGGGGTCGTGTTTTTGGCTTTTTTTCAATTTTTGACAACTATACCACTCTAAACTTCATGTTTGTGAGGTTTAGATTGCTAGAAGTTAGGCCTTCATAGTTCTCAACATGTTTTGATGCTTGTAGGGAGAGCTAAGTGTTAAAATTGAAAGTTATGACCAACTTACAAGAATTGCATAATCCTGTTTTTTTGGCCAAAATTAGCACTTTTATGATTTTTTTGGTGGCTTTCTTGATATACAATTCAATTTTTATTGTGTAAGTGTAATGTATAACATAAAGCTAATCTTCCTTGAGTTTTGGGGGACCTAATACGTTATATAGCATAGTATATGATGATGGTTGAGTTTTTTGATTGTTGAAGAATACGATACATTTTAGAGTAGCAAGTATAACTTTCTCAATATTGCTAGTTGCTTAGGCCAATTGTGTGTATTTGTTAGGTAGTAATCATATCTAATCATAAACTACAAACTTGGATAGATATTGAGTAGTTTCTATGGGTTTCTAGAGGTCATAATGCTAAACCCAGTTTTTTTAGTTTTTTCATGTTTGCTGTATTTAGCACTTTATCATTGCCCCCAAGGTTCCACTTAGTAAGATATCCATTATCCTTTTGACATGCTCCATGACTCCTTTTGAATCAAAAAGCCCAAAGGAAACTAAGAAAACATGTATATAGTATCTATATTGAGCGTGACTATAGAAACTTTGATGATAGGTCCGCAGAATGGCAAAAATGCAACTTTTTGTACCTTTTTTTTGTCCAAAAAAAATTTAGTGAGGTAGAAGCAACCATATGTTTTGATCACCAACCCATTGAAGTTAACGGGGCATTTTATCTCATATCCTACAAAAATCCCCACTCTTATTTATATGCAATCAACCGTAAGAAATTGCTGTTTTGGGCAAAATGCACTGGTCCATCGACTTTGGAGGCTTGTAGTGACCAAGGGATGAGAAAAATTACAAGTTTCTCATTTTTACCATATGTAGTAGTTCTTGAACTATAAGCTCATGAAAGGGTTTTTCAAAATGAGTGGATCTACTATGGTTTTGGAAATTTTTTCCAAAACCCTGAAAGGACACTTTTATGTCCTGTTAGGTTACCAGTCTAGTGCTAAGCTATAGGCATTGTGCCTTTCAATTTTGGTTTTATTTGGTGGCCTCTAGGTCTCCCTATCAGTCATGTGATAGTGTGTGTGTGTACAGGTCGGGATGGTGACTCTGGCAAGGTTTTGTGCCTAACTGAAGTAAACAACACTTAGAGTCAGTGTTGACGAGCATACCTCTCATATCTGGTGTAGGTCAGAAGTCTGTGCACGATGGATGAACTCCTGGAAGTCTCGGATGCTGTAGGAAGCTCTCTCTCTCGGAAGCTGAAATGACACAAATGAGAGTTTTCTAGCCTATCTTCCTTATATGTGATCGGGGCTCCGACATGAAGTTTTCCCATCTTTTACCTGTGGCCATAACTTTTTGCGAGATACGGTTTAGGCTCGCAAATTTTTTGATTTGGACCTCGTTTGCTCCAGTTCCACCAATTTTTGCAGATTTCTCCTTTTGGAGGTCCCGTCATGACGGTGGCCATTTTTGCCATGTCACCTTCGTACTCCATATTTTTTCTTTGTATTCTTTACCTTGCTCTAATCAGGTGTCTCTTCTATTGTGTTTCCATCTGAATTATGGATTTTTTTCTTTATTTTTTGCTAGAAAATAACTCAAATTGAGCAAATAAATCCCAAATCAACGCAAAAATATCAAATCTAACCTAGAAAAATACCAATAAATATACTAACACTATGTAGCTCACTCTTCTCTTGTCTATGTACATTCTCGCTCTCAATAGTCAACCTTGGCCTATTTTTTGTTGTTTATCGACGGTTTTTGGCCAGTTTTGACTCGCTTAACAGTATATACACATCCCTAGGGGCTCATATATGATCATTTGGTCCCCAATTCTGATTAATTATGAGGGCATATTCTTTTCTCAAAAATCATACAATAAAACGTAAAATTGGTTAAAAAATCAATGACAAACATTACCTCTAATATATGACGTGAGTCCGCATTTGGAATGCCTCCCCCCTTCCTGGTCGGAGTCCTCCCGGAAAACAGGGTATCGTCAAGGGTATGTGCTATGCATGGGTTAAAATTGTGCTAATGCGCGGCCTTGTAGTGTGGCCCTATTTGATGCATACTCAGTCAATGCATGGAAAAATTAATGTTGTGCGAGGAGAGGGAATAAGCAAGATGCTTATTGGCATTCGACGTCGAGGTTTCCTGTTTGTTGTTGCTTTGGTTGTCGGATTTTCTTTGCAAGTAAAAGTTGTAACTCTACAGCTCTTTGTTTGATCGTCTTCTTTGCATAAGTTGCTTGGGTTGCCACTACTGTCAATATGGTCGTGGACTCCGTGGACAGAATTGTCATGGCCGAATTGGCCATCATCTTTTTCTCTTTTGCTTGCCATTTGTAGCTTTGTTTTGGATGCGTTTGTAGGTTTATTGCTTCGTCCTTGGTCGTCATTGTTGTTCTGCTGATCGGCACCCACATAGATCGGTTTGTCGGTTTCCTATGTAGTGAGTGTCTGCCTGCTGGTGTTGCTTGTACTGAAGGGAGTTCCTGTTGCTTTGATTTGGGGATCCAAATGCGAGTCGCATTTAAGTGGTTATTGAGCATACTGTTCAGGATCCATATCTTTTTTATTCCCTTGGTTGTTGGTTTAACTGTGTTCTTCTGTTGACTTCTATTGTTGTATTGTGGTTTGTATGCCAGGTCGCCTCTATCCTTCCGTACCCATACTTTTTTTTTGCGTGTTGCTAACCTTGATCTATTCACTGTTGTCTGTGTTGTCTTATTTTTGTAGTGAACATGGTTGGCAGTTCCTTGGTTGTTCTCCATGGGTATCGTGTTGTGCTTTATTGGCACCCATCCTTTTTGTTCTTTATCCAGTGATCGTGGTGCTATTATCTGGTTCTTCCGGGTTGTTTGAGCAAAGGCTACCACATGTTGTTCTTGTGCATGCTGAATTTTGATTGTATCCGAATTCCAATGGATCTACACATTATACTCTTTCTGCCAAGGTTGTCCCAACAACATGGGGTGTAGTGTGCTCTCATCCTCAACCACATAAAACTTGTGGGGGTAAACATATTGATGTATTTGTACATGCAATATTGTCCAGTCCAATGTTCTTAGAGAATGTGATGTACTACTTTCCAGGGCTTGTTGAGTAGGATGTAGTTGATCTTCGAGCTTGAGCTGTTTATATAATTTGTAAGAGATCATGTTTTCTTGAGCTCCGGAATCAAGCAATGCTATTGATTCAACTTGATTGCTACCCATTTTGACTGCAATTATTGGTTCCACTGTGTCTTCACCAAAATTCGTTAATCGGATAGCATTTATTCGCAACGGTGATCCACTTTGTTGTTTTTGTTGTAGAAGCCTTCTTTTTGCAATGTGTTCTTTTGCCTCTGCTTGTGCTTCTTCTTGTACCCTCTGTTTCTCCTCCATCCGTTGTTTTTCTTGATGGATTTGTTGAAGCATATCCTGTGTTAGTGATAAATAATACTTTTTTAACCAACACCCACTAATCCAATTTGGCATTTCTTCTCCTGCCAATGTAGCAAGTTTGACAGCTCCACTTTGTGATAAGTCACTAATCACAAAGGGTCCCATCCCTCGCTTTTTAAGTTTTTTGGCATGTTGCTACAAAGTGTAAACAAGTACATAATCACCTATTTTGAACTCTTTTGTACGCACATGCTTGTCAAAAAACTCTTTTTGTCTTCTCCTTTTAGCATGGATCGAAGCTACAGCTCTCAGTCAAAGTTCGTCTAGCTTTTCAAGATCATCTATTCTTGAAGAGAGCTCATGCCCTGTCCATTCTAAGCGTTTCACTACTCTTAGAGTTGGAACTAAAAACTCTATGGGTAATATAGTGTTTAGACCAAACACCGTGTTGTATGGTGTGGTTCCGATTGATGTTTTGTAAGCTACCCTGTATGCCCATAGTGTTGAGTGTAGTTGATGATCCCAATCTGTCCTTGACTCTGATACAATTTTAGTCAAAATAGTGCATAGTGTTTTATTTGTGGCCTCGGCTTGTCCATTTTCCTGTGGATGATATGGAGCAGATTTTCTATGTATGACCATGAATTCCTCTAGCAGATATTCAATGACTTCATTAGAAAAATGTGTTCCTCGATCATTGATAATTTCTATTGGTAATCCGTATCATGCAAAGACATTCTCATACAAAAATTGTGCAGTGGTTCTTGTGTCTGCTTTTTGTGTTGCTTTGGCTTCAGCCCATTTTGTGAGATAGTCCGTAGCCACAATGATATATTGGGTATGGGTGCGATATGCAGGGGGTGAAATAGGTCCCACAAAATCAATTCCCCATTTTGAAAATGCCCGTGCTCCCATCATTGGCCGTAGTGGCATCTCATCTCTCTTTATCAACACCTTAGTGCGCAGACATGCGTCACAATGCTTTACAAACTCCTCAGCATCCATGTGCAATGTAGGCCACCATATTCCTGCGGTTAAGAAAATTTTTGTTGTCTTATCGCCTAAGAAA
Organism: Adiantum capillus-veneris; assembly: GCF_014529385.1. Classification (NCBI taxonomy): domain Eukaryota; kingdom Viridiplantae; phylum Streptophyta; class Polypodiopsida; order Polypodiales; family Pteridaceae; genus Adiantum; species Adiantum capillus-veneris. The sequence goes on along the minus strand of NC_140933.1, from coordinate 143,714,834 downwards.
TGGCCTTCACTTATTCCTCCATGTGTGTGTTCTAGAATCAACAGGTATTCACTTTCACTTGCACAGATTCTAAGTTGATTGTCCTTTCCTCTTTTGTGGAGTTGATTTTCAATTAAATTAAAGTCTCGAGCCTCCAACTCTATAGCCCTTTTTCGCGCTTTTGTTATGTTTTCAGAAAATGTCCTTGTTGTTAAGAAATCAATGATATGTTGACTCCATGCAGGTGCAATGTTTACCTGAAACAATGCCGCGTGATCCATCGGTCATTTGGCACTACATATAGTACACAAGCATGTGTGTCAGCATACATAGTTGGCCAATAAACTCCTAAGTGTTTCAATCTTTGGTGTGTTTTCATTGTTGAACAATGAAATGCACAGTTTTGGATGAGTGCTTCTTCAAGATAACACTCGAATTCCTCTAGATTTATACATAATCGTAGAATTTGGTCTGAGCCTAGATGGTACAGTCGTCCTGCAATCATCTGAAAGATTTTGGTTTGTTGAAATGTTTGTTGTTTGGATCTGTCCTCCTTGTTATCAAATATTCCTCCAAAGGAAAGAATTCTAACAATTTCCTGAGACCATTTGGGTATCATTTCAATATTACAGATAAGCATCAGATATGTCATTATCTACTCCTTCAGGAGCTTCTCCGTTTTGTAGCCTTGAAAAATGATCTGCTCGTAGATGTGTTTTACCCTTTTTTACTACCACTGTGAAGTCAAACTCTAGCAATATAATAAACCAGCGTATAATTCTCCCAGTATTGCATGGTTTATTTACTAGTTACAAAAGTGCTTGATGATCTGTGAAGAACACAAATTTGTTTGCAAGCAAGTAATGCCGAAATTTTGTTACAGCATAAATAATTCCTAATCCCTCTCTTTCTGTGGTGGTGTAGTTCTTTTCTGCACTATTTAGCTGTCGGCTTGCATAACAAACTGGGAAATCCATTGTTCCGTCTCCAGGTTGAGCCAGAATACTCCCAATTGCATATGCAGATGCATCAATGTGGACATGGAATATCTTTTTCCAATCTGGTGCTTTAAGTACAGGTGATGATACAAGGTTTTCCTTAAGCTTTTGGAATGAAGTTTCACACTCCTCAGTCCGGTCGAAACTGACTAATAAGCGATATAGTGGTTGTGCAATGACCGCATACATATATATGAATCTTCGATAATATCCACAGTGTCCCATGAAGGATTGTACTTATTTGGCATTAGTAGGCCTAGGCAAGTCTACTATGACTCTAATTTTGTCCAGGTCAGTGGTTATTCTATTTATTGAGACAATATGTCCTAAGATTCGGCGTCTTATCATAAAAATACACTTTTCTGGGTTGAGACAGATTTTATATGTTCTGCACTTCTCAAATACCATTTTGTAAATGGTCAATATGTTCTTCTCGTATAAGAGAGTGGACACAGAGATTATCCATATATATTTCTAAGAATATTCTCAAGTATTCTTTGAACGCATGAGTCATTAACCTTTGAAAGGTAGTTGGGGCATTGGTTAGGCCAAAAGGCATAACTCTATACGCATATATTCCCCACTCTGTGGCAAATGCTGTTTTGTGTCGATCCTCTATTGCAATAGCCAATTGGTTATACCCCAAAAACCCATCTAAAAAGGAATAAGCCCATTTTCCAGCCACCCTCTCAAGCACATGTTCTGTGATCTGCAAGGGAAAATTATCTCTTATTGTGGCAGCGTTCACTTTTTTGAGGTTCACACACACACGCGCAGCTTTCCGTTCTTTTTGGGGACAACCACAATGGGTGACACCCAATATGTATGCTCTATTTCATAGATGAATTCAGCATCCATTAGCTTGTCAATCTCTTCTTTGATTCGTTTAGTGAATGTGTCATTATATGTGTAAGGGCGCTGTTTGCTAGGTTTGGCATCTGATTTCAAAGGAATTGTATGTTGGCATATCGATGGATCAACTCCTTTGAGGTCTTTGCAGGACCATGCAAACACATCTTTATACTTCTTGAAAAGTTGTGTTAGCCTTTATTTTTCTTTAGGCTCTAAATCATTTGCTATATAGAGAGGCTGAGGCTCTTCGCTAGCGTAGTGAGGGCTATCCGTTTTGCATTTTCCGGCCCATCGTAAGATTCTTGGTTTATTCTTTCCCTTACTAGTGGCGTCATTATGAGTTTTCTATCTTGGATAGTGAATTTTTGATAATGGGATGGTACATTCATGTTCCCTTTTTCTGAATCCTCCCTCCCTTCACTTTCTTCTTCAGTAGTCCATACCTCTCGTAACGATTGTTTTAGTTCTTGGTATTTCTTTTTACGCTCCATTTTGGTCCACTCTGGATCTTTGGTCTTTTCCTGTTTTGATTGTTGAGATTTTCTTGATTTTGTTTCTGTTTTAGTCTTCCGTGCTTGTTTTATTTCCTCATGTGTCCTTTCCCTTCGAACTCTTGAGAATCTTTCGGATATTTGGTCTTTTACACAATCCTCTGCCTTGACAAGCATTAGATAGTGTGTTTTATCTTTTATCCTAGGCATTAGGTTCTCTCTAATTTTGTTTTCTGCTCTTTTTTTCCTATAGCGTTCCTAGCGTCTAGGATGTTGATTTGCAAAATCATAAAACTTGATAATCGCGGTTGTCTCCCCACGCTCGCTTGAGCTGTCTGAATACTCGTTATCTGCATCGTGACCTAATTCCAGATGCTCAAAGGATTCATAAAACTCTTCTTGTTCTGGTGAGTCTACATTCTCATCTCCTAATTGTATAAGGCTTACCATGTAATAGGGTAGCACATCATAGCCATCCTTATCGTAAAATTTTGTCGTTGGGCTATCTGTAATGGTACAGACATCCAATGTTGCTAGTATGTGTTCCCATTCCAGAGGTTCTAAGGCATCTTCGGGAAAAGGTTCAGGAATGTAATCCTTGTCCTCCATAGCTCTTTCTAAGATGCATTCCTCTCTTTTGAAGCTCCCACAATGTAAAGCTCCTCACATCCAGAGCTCTTTTTTCTGTCCTAACCATGCTAGGAGTTTGGACCCTACCAATGTAGCTGAATCAAGCTCTTCCACTGGTGTCTGGTTCACATCCTTGTAACTATGGTCTTTTAGGTATATTTTGGTTGTAGTCTCCCCATGTATGAGGTATATGTGGTCGTAACCCCAATCCTGGACCATTTTTAATTGTCTCATGAATGGTCTTCCCAAGATGATCTCGTAATTGTTCTTTTTGTCGAAATCAACTATTGCAAATGTATGCTCATACTCGATTCCGCAAGAGGTGACAATTACTTTTTCTAAAAGTCCTAAAGGCTTTTCCATGAACCCATCTGCCGGTTTTCCTCATTTTTCCAGATTTCTTTGGTGGCGATAGCGACTCCTGCTCCACTGTCAAGAATAGCTTTGGATACTACTCCTTGAAATTCTACTGGTAGTGTGGTATTGCCATCTTCTCCCTCGCAATATTCTCCAACCTTGTTTAAAGGTACAGGCCTAGTGTTTAGTTGAGGTTTGTCCAATTCTCTGATCCCTTCTTGAAGCTTCGAGGTAGGGTCTTTTACTCCAAATTTTTCTAAGCATTTGCCTATGGTGGTCCACATGTTTGGTCGTAACCTCAAGAATTCAGCTAACGTGATTGTGCATGCCACAGGGGTGGACAATAACCCTTGTGAATCCTTCACTCTGTTGGAAGAAAGTCTTTGAAATAAGATTGCTCTCACCTCATACTTATCTTCATACTCTCCTAGGTATGAGGGTAGAGTTTTTAGCGAGTCTGGTTGGCTGTGCCCCGAACTAATTAAACCCTAGTCTCCCCCGTGTGAATGCATATCAAAGTTCATTTGTGATCTTGCCTCAAACTCTTCAATGGGAGGTAAGATCTCATTTTTCTCTTTTCTTGTGCTATTTATTTGGTGCTTCACCCTGTTAGCTTCATTTGCTTCCCGGATTTGCTTCCACAGGTCATCTAGACTGTTACAATCCTTACCCATTTTTACCAATGTTTTAGCCTGGAAACCATCAATTGTCTCATCTGATGTATTTGGCACTATGATAGGTTCTCTCCTGGACTCAGAGGTAGTCGTGAGTCTCTCCTTCGTGTCTACTTGTTTCTCTAGAGTTGGTTTGATAGGGGTTGGTGTTAGTAGCTCGTGCCAACTTGCACGTTTACCAAGCGGATTTTCTATCAAGGATTGGGATGTTTCAATCATCTTTCAACACATTTCCAACCTCTGTTTTTCTGTTTTCGCATATGGATAAGTCATCCATCTTTGCTCTTGGGTTTGGTTGTTTTTGAGTCTGGCTTTGTATGCTTTTAAAAGTGCATCCAGCTGCTCATTTACTTTTTCTACTAGCATTGATCCTTGTGATCGTGTGCTTCGCGGTTCCTTTACTTCCTTTGGCCCGATTGTTGCCGCAGTGTGTGAGCTTAAACTAGTTAGATCCTCTAACCGCTCTAATCTATCATTTGTGTGTTTAACTCCTCGGATAGAGCCGTTTGCTCTCGTTCTCTCCTGGCTTTCATACGCGCCTTTCTAGCTTTCCAAGTGCTTCTCTGATTTTTCATTTCTGTACTTAGGGCATCGGTCTTTGGCTCTTCAATTATGGGTTCGTTTGTCATTCTTTGAACTTGTGCTCGTGTCACTGCCTGAATAGGTATTACTGTCTCATTTTCTGACCCTCCACTGGAAGGCACTGCTTTCAGCATGTTCAAAGTATTTTTCGATCCTTTGCTCGGGTTCTTAGGGCAATCAGGAATCAAGTGAGTAATTCCACACTCGTTGCAATATGCGTTGACTCTAATGATTTCATCATGAGGACAGTCTCTTAGCCAATGGTCTCCACCACACTTGTAGCACGGTCCTTAGGCTGTTGAGGTGCTCCTTGAGCTCCTCTTTGTTGGTATGCATGCCTCTGCCCGCTCATGCCTCCGTTGGCTATGAACAAAAGTGTTCATTCATCCAAGCTGTATCTTCCTTCTCCTGATGCCTGTGCAGCTGTTGGTGGTCCTGTACTTTCAATCATGCTCCAAGGTTCTGGCGTTGGGGGTTCTTTCGGTGTATAATGGACAAGATTTGCTGCATATCCATTCGAATCATCGTAATATGCATGCACAGGTTCCGAAGCCTTCTCTTCTGGTTCGTTTATCGTTGGTGTGTATCTTATGCCTACAGTCTTACTCCTGGTAGGGGTGGTTGTTGCCCCAATACTGGTTGTGGTCTTTCAATACCTACAGGTCCGGGTAGGTTGCCTGCTTGATACCTAGGCATCAGTGGAAGTTGAGGAGATGCTGCCTGAACTTGGGGAGCATATGGTCGCTCTCTCACATATCCCTTGTGATAATAACATTCCTCCATCACATGGTTTGTCCATTTTTGTTCAATAGCACACCACTTTGGCTGCTTAGCCTGAGGCTTGGCATATATATTAATTTTTTTTAGCACTTCCTCTACAAGCTGCTCCTGGCTTACAACTACTTCTTCTTTTGGTGTTGTCTTAGAGGACTTGCTTCCACTTTGTTGTGAGGATGAATTGTCATCAAGATCCTTGAATTCACCGTCCTTGTAGACCGCACAATTGTATACAAGGTAAAGAGCTTCCTTAGTTAACTCATTTAACGTCGTGCTCATCTCCATATGTAAGTCCTTCTGGAGATCTGCGTTCCTTAGTCCTTAAATAAATATAAGCATAAGTTTGGATTGAGTTGGCAATTCTTCCCCAGGGCAGAACTTCACATATCTTTTTAGTCGTAGGGCTGCTTTTCGCACAGATTTCTCTTCTTTCTGTTTGAATTTATGGATTTGTAAGACTGTATTATGAGCTATCCCCCTTTGTGAGAATTCCTCAATAAACTCGTCAAAAACCTCCTCCATAGACTCGAAATCTCTACGCTCCACAGAGTCAAACCAAGTAACGGCATCCTCCTCTAGAGTAAGCCCAAACCCTGCAAATTGAGTAGGGAAGTCCAACACTTCTTCAGCTCTAATTACACGCACAAAGACTGCTACATGATCCCTATGGTCTCTGTTTCCCATGTATTTCTTGTTTACCCATTTTTGCACCTGAGAAGGTCTAATTCTACGATGGTCTACAAATCTCATCATTGGTTCTCCTCGTCCTACTCGATATACCTCCTCTGGCCTTCGGTAGTGGGAGGGTTCCTCTCCTAGAGGTGCCCCTAAGCCATAATTTCTGATGGTTTTTGCAAGAGGTGGTTCATCTCTTCGAACTCGTTCTATGGGTTGTCTTCTAAGCTGTGCCGACTCTTGAGTTTTTGGCTTACTCTCGCCTTGATATTGTGAATAGAGTGGTGGTTCTTGTAAATCTCTTAGCCCTCTTGCAGCTGGATAACCATCTCTGTTTTGATTTTGTTCTAATGTCGCACTTTGTTGAAGCCATGCCTGCAATGATGGTTGGGTTGCTTGTTGGTTCAGGTAGTTGAACGTCTGTTGTCGGTTAGAATGTGATGTTGTCTCGTACTCTTCTGAAAATGGATTTGTTGACTTGCTAGGGATATAGGTGAACCTTGGTACTTCTTCTGGGGTATATGTTGATGTTTCTGGACCTGTTGCCTTTTCTACCTCCTCTGGGAGGATTAGTTTGTATTCTCGCCCGTACCTTTCAACAAAAATGATATCCTTCCCCATAGCAATTTCATAATAGAATAAGTAAAGAACCTTGTTTTTGCTTAATTCATTTGGGTAGGGTTCTTTGCATCAAAAATAAGAAACTACTCCCTCGCTCTCATGCTTGTAAATTCCCACATTCTCATTATAGGTAGAGACCCTGGTTTTTTTTTATCATAGATAAAAAGAGCTCCATGTCGATCAATTTTTGGAGGGGGTTCTTGAGTTTTTGAGACCATTTTTCCTTTTGTCACATTATCTCCATATCTGTTGTAATCCTCAGGGTTTCTAACTATCAGATAGTGGTTCCCCTTTTCATCTCAGAATCTATCTCCATCATCATAGACTTTAATTATCTCTAGTCTCTGATACGGTCTTTCTTCTATACAAATACACTTGCGTCCTCGATAGTCATAATAAACTAGGACTCCCCTAGATTTTGTTCCTTCTAAGAAGATTATAGTGAACTTGGCATCGTTCAAAGGGTTTTCGGAGGTACTTCCTCCTAGCATTGGTCCTTCACCAGAGAAACCTCTTGGTTGCTGACTCCCCATCATGAAGAAGTACTTATCTGATGAAGTGTCAGTATCACTACCCTCCTCAATGATCGGTGCTCATGGATCTAGCCTTGCCTGAGTTACACTCTCCTCAGTGGACGTTGGTGCAGCCAAAGTTGGTCCAAGCTAGGAGATGGTCTATGCCAGACAAAGGCAGTAGCTGAGTGTAGTGCAAAAGGCTAGGGCAGGTACCAAAGCCCTAGGCATCCCAAGGATAGCAGAGGTATATGCTCAAAGTGGTTTCTTAGGCCAAAGGTGTGCTGCAAAGAGCCAAGTAGGTTGGTGACCTTTTGTGCCCGAGATGTGGGTTTTACCTGCTAGAATGTGGTGCTCAGTTCTAGAAACCGGTCTAGACGGCTCGTCAAACGGAGCCCCGATGCTCAAGATATTGTGGTTTAAAGTTGGAGTGTGTAGCAGATCCCCGACAGACAAGGAAGCTGGGGAAAAATGGCCCGGGCTGATGTCAGTGTATACATGTGTAGTGCTTGAGTTGTGGAGCATGCCTGCCTTTTCGAACGCGAATCGGAGCTTTGGATAGCAAGATATGGTTAGTTGAAGATTTTTCGGGGATCGGTTCTAAGCCCACTTGACCGCATTGGAGGATGTGCCATTTGGTAGTTTTGCGGCCTCGCTAAGGTTCTCGATGGAAGTTGCGTTAGGTGGAGCTAGCACGAATCGACTGCACGTCAATCGGATACTCGGTCGGTCAGATACAGCCTGACGAAATTGGGAGCATTTGGCAATTGAGTGCATGCAGATGCATTTTCCATTTCTTGGCAGCCTCAAATAGCTAGGTCAGAGAAGTCAAAATACGGCAAGGTTCGCACGGCTCAGAGCCAACTCAGTGGAGATCCGGTATGGTTTCGCGGCTCGGCCATCGGACATTGGAGCAGTAGGAGGGAATCTGGGGAAGAAAGCCAAAAAAAAGAAAAAATTATTGAAAATCGGGAGTTTTTGAAGGAGTTGGAGGAGCCCCAAGGGCTACCGCTTCACACTCCGCCACGTGGCACCGGGGGAGAACCCACATGCGCAATGAGTGCCGAAGGACACATGCCTCATAGGCTAGAATGTGGGCACCCATTAGCATACAAGGAGGCTTGCAGAGCTCCGTGAGCTCGTAGCTATGGCGCTGGGCGTTGGGCGCTGGGCGCTGTTGTTGATGGCGCTTGGCGCTGATTTTGGGCGGCGCCTCAGTGTTGAGGGTGGTGGTGGCCCAGCGATGGTGACGTGTTGGCGTGGGGGAAGCCTCCACAGTGATGACGTGGCAAGTACCTTGTCCCGCGGCCCTTGGGGCCCCCATTTTTTAAAGGAAATGCCCTCCCACCCCCCATTAGCGACATCACTAATGCTTGAGGGGTAGAGGATAGTTTTCGCATAGAGAGTGAGAAAAGTTCCGAAGGCAGCCGAGCAATTAGGTGCAAAAGGAGGGTATGGTTCCTGTATAGAGAAAGAGAGAGTAAGCCAGCAAGCCGCCAAATGGACAAAGCTAAAGGAGCCCATTGCAAAGGGAAGCCGGACAAACCAAAGCAAGGTTCCCAAGGTAGTAAAGTGAGCATGGAGAGAGAGGGAGAGACAAAAGCATAAAGGGTAGTGCAAGCTTGAGGCCATAGGGTAAAAGATAAAAATAAATAAAAAATAAGAAGGCTAAGGGGAAATAGCGACATCTCTAATGCCCCCCCCCCCCCCCCCCCAAAGAGCAAAAGAGAGAAAGAGAGCAGATGGAAAAAAGCGGTGCCCCCCCTCCAAAATGATACCAAAAAAGGGTGCCCCATGGACCAATTAGATAGCAGTTTCCCAAATTGAACTCCCCACCCTATAAACGTCAAAAAATGATCAAATTAGGGGCTTCTTTTTAGCTTTTTGGCCTAGTTTGTGGGCCGTTTTGAAGCCTGCAAAGTGGAGCTTTTGGACAGAGGAGTGTGCCTGTCAAAGCCCTTTGCATCTCTTTTGTGTAAATGGCCATGGTGATGGCAGTGTGAGTTTGTAAATGTGTTTTGTGGAGTGCAATCGAGTCGTTGTTGCCTCGCCTTGTTGTTGTTTTCCCTTCCCCCCTTCTCTTTCTCCTGCTTTCATGCTTCTCCTCGGTGCCGGTTGTGTGGAAGTGTGTGCCCCCCCCAGACCGATGGTGTTTCGAGTGAGAGAGTGAGATTGAGTGGCTGTGTGCATGTGTAAGGGAGGAGACAGGAAGTGGCAACAGGTGTGCATCGTGTGGTGGTTTTGTTGAGTGTGTGAGCAGTGGAAATCGAGCAGGCGGTGGTCTGCTAGTGTAAGGTGTTTCTTTGAAGGTGTTTTCTGAGAGGATAGGGGTGTTGTGAATACCCTGAGCTATAGAGAAGCCCTTTTGTTTGTGCAAGGCGTGTTCCCCCATTCCCCCTCCCCATCTTCTGGTGCCCCCACGGAGGAATATGCTGATGCTCCTAGTTGATGTCGAAGCGGTGATTTTGGTGATGCCAAAGGTGCGGCCTTTGAAGAGCAGGTGCTGCTAGTGATGGCTTGGGCAAGATTTCCCATTTTCACTGGGGTTGAAGATGCGAAAACTTGGCTTCAAGACTACAGATTGTTCGTGTACGAAAGTGGTATATCGAGAGAAGATGGTGTGGTACAGGTGTTCCCGCTCCTGGTTCGTGGTACAGCAAAGCTATGGTTCGATAGCCTTGGTGGTGAAGAAAAGGCGGATTGCGAAGCCCTAGAGGCAGCTTTTCGAAGCAGATTCATAGCGGATGCGCAGCTAGATGAGGTAAAGCGGAAGCTAGACGGATTGAAGCAAAGCTGGAGGGAGATTTTCAAGCGTTCGAGTGGGAGTTCGAAGCCCTTTGGACAAAATTGATCAAGGTAACTGCTGCAAAAAATCCCAGTTTTTTGAAATTGTGTAAATTCATGGATTGCCTGCATAAGGAAGTGCGAGATAAGGTGGAGTTAGATGGCCCAATGTCGTATGAAGAGGCGGTAGCTCTAGCGACAGGGCGAACCAAAAAGATTTTGAAGAAGCGTGAGGCTAGGTGGTGTTTGCAAGGTGCAATGATGCCAAAGCAGTGTGATGCGGTGGTAGCCAAGCCGCGGGTGGTGCAAAGAGAAATGCAAGTGCAAGAAGTACCAAGGGTTCTTTGGCTGCAAAGAGACAGGATGGTTCCTATGCCGAAGATGCCGGCTAGAGTAGTTCCAATTGTAGAGGAAGTGCAGGTGGTTCCCGAGTGGACAAAGGAAGTGCTTCCAAGGTTGAGTGAAGCTGTTGAAGCTCCATTGAAGTGCGAAAAAGAGCAAGGAGTGCGGTTTGTAGACAAGGTTGAAGCGATGAATCTAGAGGAGGTTCCTGAGCTTGAAACCGAAGAGGAGACTGTGTCGAGTGATAGCTCTATGGATGCAAACACGAGTTGGAAGACCGAGTCATCTCAATCTAGGTATGATGAGTTTGACCTCTTGCATGTGAGTGGAGAGGCATTGAATATGTGCGGAGAGCAGCATGAAGTGCAAGCCGAGGTGCTTAGTGAAGACCAAATGGAGCATTCTAGGCCTACAAGTGATGATGTGCAGGTAAAGATGGTGTGCAATGCCATGCTAACGGCCCTGTTGATGAAGATAGCAGTGGACTATGCCATAATGATGCAGCAAGTTTAAAGTTTTGCTAAAAGGTGTGAAGCAGTTGTACCTATGGAAGAGGATGAGGAGGAGGTGATAGAGAACGAGTTTCTCTCTTCCTTGGCAGAGCTTGAGGATGTGGTTGTAGAAGAGCAGGTAATTGCAGCGGACAAGCAAGCGGTGCTTATTGACCTTGAAGGGCCAATTGACGAGGAGGAGCTCGATGATGTTGGTATTGAGTTCATGGCAGGTGAGAAGGGCAGAGCAGAGTTAAAGAAGGAGGTGCTTCCTATGCAGTTGGTGATCTCTATGACAGGTGATACCGAATCCAAGGCGTTGTCCAAGCTTTGTAAGGAGGTCTATGAGTGGTGGTTGAAGGGAATGTTAATCAAAACAGCTGTGCAGTATGTTGTGGAGCAGGTACAAGATCTGCTAGACGAGGATCTAGCTTTACATGGATGGGAGGGTGGGTCAGGTAGGTCGCGAGCGTTGATTGAGCAGGATGGTGAGCACGAGGGTGCTCTATTTGGTGTTCTTGGAAGTGCTTTGTTGCGAATGAGTAGTTTGCCAAGGAGTGCTTGGAGTGGTAGAAGCATGTGGATGGAAGTTTGGTTATGCAGTTGGGTGTGTGCCTTGGTGTGGCACTATGCAAAGCTATTGCAGGTGGATGGAGAAGACCAATACAAGGTGTTTGACCCAGGTGGTTGATAATAGGTAAAACAGGGGGTTGGGCAACCCGCATGAGCAAAGAAAGCGGGTAGCAAGTGCCAGTTTTGTACATATGTTAGGTGTTTTTGGAGTGTACAAAGGGTTTGTTTGTGGTGTGCAGTTTTTTAGTGCAATAAGGCCATGTGTGGTTGAACATAAATGTTCAACAAGGGGGTGGCCAATGATGGTGTAGCCAAAGTTGGTACAAGCTAGGATATGGTCTATGCCAGACAGAGGCAGTAGCTGAGTGCAGTGCAGAAGGCTAGGGCAGGTACCAAAGCCCTAGGCAGCCCAAGGATAGCGGAGGTGTATGCTCGAAGTGGTTTCTTAGGCCAAAGGTGTGCTGCAAAGAGCCAAGTAGGTTGGTGACCTTCTGTGCCCGAGATGTGGGTTTTACATGCTAGAATGTGGTGCTCAGTGTGCTCTAGAAGTCGGTCCAGACGGCTCGTCAAACGGAGCCCCGATGCTCAAGATATTGCGGTTTAAAGTTGGAGTGTGTAACAGATCCCCGATGGACAAGGCAGCTAGGGACAAGTGGCCCAGGCTGATGTCAATGTATACATGTGTAGTGCTCGAGTTGTGCAGCATGCCTGCCTTTTCAGAATGCGAATCGGAGCTTTGGATAGCAAGATATGGTCAGTTGAAGATTTTCCGGGGGTCAGGTATGATCCCACTTGATCGCATTCGAGGATGTGCCATTTGGTAGTTTTGCGGCCTCGCCAAGGTTCTTGGTGGAAGCATGCATTAGGTGGAGCTAGCACGAATCGACTGCACGTCAATCAGATACTCGATTGGTCAGATACAGCGTGACGAAATTGGGAGCATTTGGCGGTTGAGTGCATGGAGATGCATTTCCCGTTTTTTGGTGGCCTCAAATAGCTAGCTCAGAGAAGTCAAAATACGGCAAGGTTCACACAGCTCAAAGCCAACTCAATGGAGATCCGGCATGGTTTCGCGGCTTGGCCATCGGACATTGGAGCAGTGGAAGGGAATCTCGGGAAGAAAGCCAAAAAAAAAACCAATTTTTTTTTGATTGAAAATGGGGAGTTTTTGAAGGAGTTGGAGGAGCCCCAAGGGCTACCGCTGCACAGTCCGCTGCCTGGCACCGGGGAAGAACCCACATGTGCAGTGAGTGCCAGAGGACACATGCCTCATAGGCTGGAACGTGGGCACCCATTAGCATACAAGGAGGCTTGGAGAGCTCCGTGAGCTTGTAGCTATGGCGCTGGGCACTGGGCACTGTTGTTGGCGGCGCTTGGTGTTGATTTTGGGCGGCGCGTCAATGTTGAGAGTGGTGGTGGCCCAGCGATGGTGGCACACTGGCGTGGGGGAAGCCTCCACAATGATGATGTGGCAAGTACCTTGTCTCGCGGCTCTTGGGGGGCCCGTTTTTTTAAAGGAAATGCCCCCCTCCCCCCCCCCCCCCCCCCCCCCCCCCCCCCCAATTAGCGACATCGCTAATGCTTAAGGGGTTGGGGATAGTTCCCGCATAGAGAGTGAGAAAAGTCCCAAAGGCAGTCGAGCAATTAGGTGCAAAAGGAGAGGGAGGGTATGGTTCCTGTATAGAGAAAGAGAGAGTGGGCCAGCAAGCCGCCAAATGGACAAAGCTAAAGGAGCCCATTGCAAAGGGAAGCCGGACAAACCAAAGCAAGGTTCCCAAGGCAGTAAAGTGAGCATGGAGAGAGTGGGGGAGACAAAGTCAAAGCATAAAGGGCAGTGCAAGCTTGAGGCCATAGGGTAAAAGATTAAAAAAATAAAAAATAAGAAGGCTAGGGGGCAACAGCGACATCGCTAATGCCCCCCCCCCCCCCCCCCCCAAAGAGCAAAAGAGAGAAAGAGAGCAGATGGAAAAAAGCGGTGTCCCCCCCTCCCAAAAGATACCAAAAAAGGGTGCCCCATGGACCAATTAGATAGCAGTTTCCCAAATTGAACCCCCCACCCTATAAAAGTCAAAAAATGATCAAATTAGGGGCTTCTTCTTAGCTTTTTGGCCTAGTTTGTGGGCCGTTTTGAAGCCTGCAAAGTGGAGCTTTTGGACAGAGGAGTGTGCCTGTCAAAGCCCTTTGCATCTCTTTTGTGTAAATGGCCATGGTGATGGTACTGTGAGTTTATAAAGGTGTTTTGTGGACTGCAATCGGGTCGTTGTTGCCTCGCCTTGTTGTTGTTTCCCCTTCCCCCCTTCTCTTTCTCCTGCTTTCATGCTTCTCCTCGGTGCCGGTTGTGTGGAAGTGTGTGCCCCCCCCCCCCCCCGGACCGATGGTGTTTTGAGTGAGAGAGTGAGATTGAGTGGCTGTGTGCATGTGTAAGGGTGGAGACAGGCAGTGGCAACAGGTGTGCGTCGTGTGGTGGTTTTGTTGAGTGTGTGAGCAGTGGAAATCGAGCAGGCGGTGGTCTGCTAGTGTAAAGTGTTTTTTTGAAGGTGTTTTCTGAGAGGATAGGGGTGTTGTGAATACCCTGAGCTATAGAGAAGCCCTTTTGTTTGTGCTGGGCGTGTTCCCCCATTCCCCCTCTCCAACATGGTGCTTACTTGACTTTTGACACTTTTAGCTCCTGACTTAAAAAAGGCTCCTGACCTTAAATACATAAGAGACTCAAAGCTGTATTGCAAACTTAAAGCTTACCTGGACTTCTCCTGCGTGTGCGGCTATGTGATGATCTCCTTCTGGAATCTACACATGTATGGTTAATATGTTCACAAGGGTTGTCTTTGAACCGTTGAATAAATTTGTCAATTATGTACAACAAATATCAATTTTCTATGACACTGGTCACTCTGAGCAATTTTGCGTTTTCTCCCCACTAGATGTCTCACGGTCTTCTGGTAGTCAAATTTCAGATTTGAAATGATGGCTGGATCTAGGTGAAGAGCTTATCCCTTGCTGTGTAGTCACAATTTTCAAAAAAGGCCAAAATCAACAGATCATGAGTCTATCGCGATAGACTCGCAAATTTTGCAATTTGGCTCAAATCAAAATTGTGACTTCACCCTTGGGTTCCCCTTATTCTTTTGAGTCTATTCCTCAAGTTTCATGCAAATTGGACACTTGGTCTGGGTTTTAGACCAATTTTAGTGTTTGTCAGAGCTTGATTCTTTGTCTGGGTCTTAGACTCACTTTTAGTGATCGAAACACCTTGAAATTTTGTGTGTGTGCTATTTAAGTCAAGCTCAAGCTAACCCTAGGAAGGTTTTGCAAGATGAGGTCTACAGCTCAAAAACCTGAGTCTATCACGATAGACTCACCCGAGGCTATCTGAGAAGTGATTTTCCTACTGTTTTCAGCCAGATGGGTTCCTTATGCTATCAGAAGACTATCCCTTAAGTTTCATGCAATTTGGAATCCTTTTGACCTTAGACCCAAGCACTTGTCAATTTTGCTCTTCTATGGCAATTTCACAGCTCAAATGCACTAAAATGATGCAAATTTGATTTGACAATTCAAACTGAAACTTGTGAACAACAATTGTACAACATGACACAATCAGCTTACCCAAGGCTAGTGGTTATATCTCTTCTTGGCCTCTTTAGGTTTACCTAGTGTTTTCTTTTGGCATTCCCTTGTTTCTTTTGGTTGGTTTTGTTGCAATTTTAGTGTTTTTTCAAGCGCTAGATCACAAATCCAAATGCCTACACTATTCACACCCTTGAAGAGTGGATGATGTGGGTTTTGCTTTCAAGGCAAGCAAACAACCTCATTGTTTCTTCTCTTTGTTTGTTTTGCATTTTTACAGCGTTTTTCTACACTATTCGCACACAAACATCACTTAGAACTCAAAACCATAAATCCTAACTCCGCCTTATCCTACCTAACTAACTCTAACTAGTCGTAGACCCTCGGCAAGTCACAGGCTTCCTGGTTATCCACTAGACCTTAGGATACCCTCTCCTGGATCTTCTCTTAAAATTTAAGCTCTCTCTAGTCAAAACTAAAGTAAGATAACCATCACACGAGTGACGTAGATTTCCCTACTTAAGGTCTTGTGTCCCCGACAGCGGTGCCAATGTTTTAGGGCTAACTACTCCCATGTTCATGCTTACAAGCACGACACAGACAACATACTTGTCATCTGGTGACACGACTAACCCGTAGGTGCACGGAGGTAATCTCGTTAGCTTGCCAGGCTAAGACCAACCTACACATACGCACTTCTATGATGCATCAATCACTAATCCTTAACTCCAACCCACTCTATCCCTAAACGCTCATAACACCATTTACACATCAAATGAACTCGGAATTGCTTCAAACTTGCTAGGCACCATCCCCTCACTAGGATACACTTACCTATAAGTCCAATCTCACCAGATTATAACCCTAGCTACCTTAAATACAGTCGTGATAGACTCACAGGTCATAACCTAAAAGTGTGTGAAACCTAAGTCCATGAACATCTATGTGTAGCTAATCTCGCCCTCGTTCCATAAAGTACTTGATTGTTGAAAACAGACACCGTTTGTGCTACTTACAAGCAAAACAAGCTCGTGGGAAGATCGCTCACAAATAGCTCGAAGATGCAAATGCGTGGCATGGGTGCGTAGCTCTCGGAGAGGCTACCGCGATGGTGTGGTCGCCTCGTGAATCCAGTGAGGGAGATGCGCGTAGCAAAGAGGATAAGATCTCTCTCTCTCTCTCTCTCTCTCTCTCTCTCTCTCTCTCTCTCTCTCTCTCTCTCTCTCTCTCTCTCTCTCTCTCTCTCTCTCTCTCTCTCAGACTCGTACGACACAAAATTAGTTATTCAAATGTTATTCAAAAATGGTTCTAAGGTGACCTTTATACTTTAGTCACCTTAGCTCAAAATGTATTGGGGTTTTAATTGAGTTCTACTCATCATAATTACAAAGTGGAAACACATTGCGTCCCGGCCAACTAATAAATATATACATAATCCAGACAATTGGATAAAGACGGTAGACATCATTGGCATTACAAAGGGAATTCGATAGTCATTACAAAGGGGCTTTATACAACTGTTGGGATCCAACAATATCGGCAGAAGGTTATTAAAGCTAATTGCTCAAGAGCTAATATGCATCAAATTCTAGCAGATATCCACCGATAAATTGTTACTATTGCTTCAGAACTTGGAGATCATCCACCAATAGCACATGTATATTTGCAACTGACTCTATATTCTCCAGCGACTTCCAAAACTGGAGATCATCCACCAATGGCACATGTATATTTTCAATTGACTCCATATCCTCTAGGGACTTCCAAACCTTGGGTAATAAAGAATTGGCTTTATCTCCACCATTGAAAAAAAGAGGAATTTCTCTGAAACAACAGCTGGGTAACTTAGAGCCCATCTTAGAGGATATCAGAGGGAAGGAAGACCAATGTTTAAGATCGTTTAGGGTCATCAGAGTCTTGATATGCGGTCTTCAAAGTGAGATGGATCCATTGTTACCAATTGATGAAGTTCCAATGTAGGAGCAGGATTTCACACACACACACACACTTGGTCACTTCGTCTGACTATGACTGCTTCATCCAACTACACAACAAACACTTTAGCCTGATGTAGCAAGTAGATATCTTGTCTTGTGGGTATTCAATACCTTGAAGTCAATACCTTGGTATACTTCATCTGCCTGGGATTGATACATCTAGATACACACACACTTACACTTACTGATGTAGCTGATGGTTATTTTATCTTATTGGTGATTACCTTGAGTCTGTACCTTGCACTTCCCTCAATGAGTAATTGTGGCTTTAGCTATGCATAATTGAGTTGATGGATATAGTGTCTTGTGGGTGTTCACCATGAGTCTTTACCTTGTAAATTCCTTATTGCATGTTATAGTAGGTTGCATACCTGGTGAGATTGTCCCTTTTTATAAACCATGTCTCCTTACTCTAAGAGCATTTGGAATGATTCCCTTTATAATTTGGGGGTAGCATTTATTTGGAATCAGTTACCTTGCACTCACCCCACCTCGGGTGACTCACCTCTTGTCCCTTACTTACCCGGTTTTAACTGAGAATTGACCACCCTTTAACAAAAAAAGATCTCCTTTCTAGCCTTAATCGTGCTTGCTTAATGTAATGCTTTGACTGCATCCTACCCGATGCAAGCTTTCAATACTCGTCCCTCCTTGCCAACATGCTTCCCAGGATGGACTGTTGCACGATATTATACTGATCGGATTTTTTTGTTGTGGTGTGCATGCCAAGAGTGTCCATACCTATCAAGCAATAATGACTTGGATGTAGATTTTGTTCTTTCGCTACTTCATCCAAACCATTACCCCTATATAAAGGTGAGGGTATCTTCTCCCTTCACTTAGACTTTGTTTCTTTCTATTTTTTGCCTTTTTGCAAGGAGAAAAAGAGGTTGTGGGTCTTGTTTAAAAGAGTGATAAATGTTATCGATTTTGTTGTCTTGTCCCTTGCAAATGAAATTTGTAAAGACCAGATGAGACTGGATTTCTCTATCATTGGACACCATTGAAGGTGAGGGTTATTTCCTTTACTTGGACTTGGGCTTACATGTTCTTTCTCTCTCATTGGACACCATTGAAGGTGAGGGTTATTTTCTTTACTTGGACTTGGGTTTACATGTTCTGGTTCTACAAGTTCATTATAAGTGAAAGATGTGGAAAATGATTTGCTGCTAAAATGTGAGTGATGTCCTCACAAAAAATTAAGTGTGTTGGATCCACTTCATCACAAGCTTTTCACCTTACCAACTAGTTCTGGGTACGTTTCATTGTCTTGGATCTTTTAGGGTGCTGGATATTCTTGGCTTATGGATGATGCTTTTGAAGGTTACATGTCTTTTGAAATAAAGACTGGCGGGCTTTCCATGACTTGGACTTGGGTTCGTTTAAATTCAAAACAGAGAGAGTAGAAACTAGATTGGCTCTGCATTAATATACCTCCCCTGTTGGTTATGATCCTTATACTCTTATCTTAATTTGATCATATTTTTACAAGATCATATTTACACCTCTATATTGTTGGTTTTGATAATCTGATCCTTTTGACTTGTATTGTACTTGTAGATAGATATTAGTTACTTTGATAAATGTTAAAAACATTATGATTACAAGATCATATTTACACCTCTATATTGTTGGTTTCGATAATCCAATCCTTTTGACTTGTGTTGTACTTGTAGAGATCTTAGTTACTTTGATAAATGTTAAAAACATTCTGATTTGATAACTATTGCAGCTCTTTTTTAGTGTTTCACAATGTATTAGCTTGGACATATTCTTGAAATATACATCAAGCCTACTATACTATTGATCTTGATTTATGCTTGGCTTTGGGAGGATTTGCTGTGTTGATGACTAGGTCATTTATATTGTGAGGCTCAATTTATCTTTTGGTTCATAGGATAAGGTTTTGGTATTTTGTTACTAGAACTTTTTGCCATATGTTGGTGAAAATTAGCTTTTTGATAACCTATATAGGGCTAGCATGCTCTGCTTGGTGGGATTTATGATCTTGCTTTGACTAATGCTTCAATAGTAACCCCTATTGTGAAGAAACATTTGGGTAATCTAGGATTTCTAGGTGGTTTTGTACTGGCCATTGAATTCTACTATGGTTAGCTGGTTTTGGCAGAAGTTTCTCTTTGTTTTGGACTAGGGACGTCAGGTTTTGACATGCCCCTATTAGGGACATTGATGACTACTATGGTTAGCTGGATCTGCAATACTTTTACTTTTTCTTTTTGGAATAGGGACATCAGGTTCGACAAGCTTGCATAACCTCACAGCTATTTTGGAACACTCTCTTACGTAATGTTACACTACACTTTGAAAATCTGTATCCAAGATTTGGATAGCTTAAGGATGATTATACATGATTTCAATTTTTCTAGTAAAGTAAAAAAATACTGTAAATGAATGTTTTCAAAAATCATGTATGTACTACTTAGAATATGCAGTTTTGACTTGGATATTGTAACTTTGGAAGAAGTGGAAATTACTTAAGTTTATCTCATACTTTTGAGTACTATTTAGGACAATTTTTAAGTTTGACATGGATAACAACTGATAGGTTATTTGAAGCATACCATATGTAGCCAAGTCTAACAAATCTGTTGACTTGTCTAATGGATGCAGTGAGAATTCTATCTTGACTCAAATAGGTTTAGCATGCTACAGTCTGACTCTAAAAACCCCTAATAATTCAACCGAGATGACCTCAACAGTTTTACTACTTTTATATCAAATCATTAGAATGATACCTCATTATTATTATGTTGTACATTAATGAATCAAAGATTGAGTCATTTCTGTACAAATCCTTGCCTCCATGTAAAGCTAGTCATCTTTTGAACATTATGTTCTTTTGTGTATATTTATTTAATCTAATACTGCGACATACACCTCCTAAACACAAGGCCCTCCCAGAAAACTAGGTGGACCGAGACGTTGGCTTTAGATTATTGTTGTTTATAGGCTTGGATTGACCCACTATTTATAATTACTTAGGTTGACAGGTGTTATGCGGTCTTTCCTTGACTATAGACTTGGTTCTTGCTCATGACTATTGTAGTCTTTTAGCTCGACCGGTTTTAGGTTGTAGGTTAATCCAAATTTACTCACCCATGCTTAATCAACTTAATTCTTGTTATTTTAGGTACATGCTATTATTAAAAGGACCACACATGTGGTTTTTCCGTGATACTGAGCAAAAATCATGGAGTACATAATCTAAAGACTATGAATGACAACCATACTTTTTTCTACTGGCTGTCAAAGCCTTAAAACTCCTACTGGAGTACAGCCTTCCTTGAAGACATTATCAGATATTGTATTGATAAGACCGGCTTTACCTTGTTTAGAGGCACTTTGAGGTGGTACATCACCGCTAAGCTTCATATTCAACTACTTTACTCTCATCAACTTAATGAGGCAGTAGGCCCATACTCAATGGGCCCACTGTCTTAACATTGAGTATGGTTCTTGGGTAAGGGTGAGTGCATGCACACACACACACACACACACACACACACACACACACACACACACACACACACACACACACACACATACACACACTTGGTCACTTCAAATGACTATGGCTGCTTCATCCAGCTACACAAAAAACACTTGAGGTATTGATGTAGCAAGTAGGTATCTTGTCCTGTGGTTGAATACCTTGAAGTCTATACCTTGCTATACTTCATCTGCCTGGGATTGATACATCTAGATACGCACACACACACACACACACTTACACTTACTGATGTAGCTGATGGTTATTTTGTCTTATGGGTGATTACCTTGAATCTGTACCTTGCACTTCCCTTAACGAGTAATTCTGGCTTTAACTATGCATAATTGAGCTGATGAATATGGTGTCTTGTGGGTGTTTATCATGAGTCTTTACCTTGTAAACTCCTCATTGGATGTTATAATAGGTTGCATACCTGGTGAGATTGTCCCTTTTCATAAACCATGTCTCCTTACTCTAAGAGCAACTGGAATGATGCCCTTTAACTAGGGGTAGCCTTTATTTGGAATCAGTTACCTTGCATTGACCCCACCTCGAGTGACTCACCTTTTGTCCCTTACCTACCATGTTTTAACTGAGAATTGACTTCCCTTTAACTTAAAAATCTTTTCCTTCCAGCCTTAATTGTGCTTGCTTAATGTGTCACTTTGAGTGCATCCTACTTGATGCTAGCTTTCAATACTCCTCTCTCCTTGCTGGCATGCTTCCTTCTCAGGATGGACTGCTACACGATATTATTCTGGTCGGATTTTCTACCGTGGTGTGCACACTTGGAGTGGACATATCTGTCAAGCAATAATGAACCGACTGTAGTTGTTGTGCTTTTGCTACTTCGTGGCAAACCATTATCACTTTATAAAGGTGAGGGCCTATTCTTCCCTCACTTAGACTTTGGTTCTTTCTATTTTTTGCCTTTCTATAAGGATAGAAAGAGGTTGTGGGTGTTGTTTAAAAGAGTGATAGATGTTGGGTATTGGTTTTGTTATCTTGTCCCGTTTGCAAAAGAAATTTGTAAAGACAAGCTGAAGCTAAGTTTCTCTATCATTGTACATCATTTAAGGTGAGGGTTATTTTCTTTACTTGGACTTGGGCTCACATGTTCTAGTTCTACAAGTTCATTGTAAGTGAAAGATGTGGAAAATGATTTGTTGATGAAATGCGAGTGCTATCCTCGTAGAAAATTGAGTCTGTTGGATCCAGCCCATCACAAGTTTTTCATCTTCCAACTTGGTCATGGATACTTTTCATTGTCTTGGATCTTTTAGGGTGTTGGTCTCTATGCTTGGTTTATGCTTCATGATGCTTTTGAAGGTTACCTACCTTTTGAAATAAGTACTGGCGGGCTTGCCATGACCTGGACTTTGGTTCGTTTAAATTCAAAACAAAGAGAGAGTAGAAACTGGCTTGGCTCTGCATTAATCTACCTCCCCTGCTGGTTACGATACTTATACTTTGATCTTAGTCTGATCATATTTAAACTTCTATATTGTTGCTTTCGATAATCTACTCCTTTTGACTTGTGTTGTACTTCTAGATCCTGATTACTTTGATAAATGTTAAAAACATTCTGATTCAATAACTATTGTAGCTCTTTTTTATTGTTTCAAAATGTATTAGCTTGGACATATTCTTGAAATATGCACCTAGCCTAAAATACTTGTAAGATCCCCAATTTTTGGGTCTCTTTTAAAAATACAAAAAATAGCTTTTAATATCTATTTTGTTAAATTTTGATTTAAGAATGCTTTATTGACAGTATTGGAAGGTTCTAAAGTAAGAAGCAAAGCCGTTTCCATGTTCCAGTAGATTAGATGGACGTTTGGTTCAATTTTGGAAAAATCCGCTATTTTTAGCTTTTTCATGCTTTTTATGCTTTTAGGTGCTTTTTTGCAAAAAGCAAGGTCGGAGTCTTAATCTACGTGTTCCAGGGAAGCTATGGTTCAATTTTGTAAAAATCTGCTTTTTGAGTGCTTTTTACGCTATTTTTAGCTTTTCATGACTTTTAGTGCTTTTTAGTGAAAAGTGAATCTGCTTTCTTATTCCAGTGGACAAGGAAAACCCGTGGTTCAATTTTAGATTTTTTTATTTTATTTTTTTCTTTTTACGCTATTTTTAGCTTTTCATGATTTTTGGCATTTTTGAAAAGCAATGTGCTTTTTATGATGACCTAAGCATAAAAATATTAATTTTAGTCTACGTCGAACTTAAAAATGATCAACCGGAGGGAAAACGAGACCAAACGGGATTTTTATGGGAATTATTTTTATAAAAAGCGGTATCGTAAATACGTCGGGGCAATACAGGAAAGTCATAATTATGTCGGGACATCATGGTGCGGCATAATCTAGCTAAGGTTCCATTAGTTGGCCAGATATTGTTCAATTGATCAATTTTTTAGTAAAAATTGAATGGTAAGTGGGAGAGTTGACCACCAAAAGCAAAGGCATATTTTTAGGAAAGTTCCAAAAAGCATGGAGCTATTCCTAGCTGAGAAGGGGACGCTAGTAGCTGGCTTGGGACTCACTCCTGCTTTTTGCAGAGCCTATAAAATCACCTGCAAGCCTCAGTTTTCAGTGCCGTTTGTTGCGTCTACTACTGCAAGGCTATACGTATCTATTATATGGAGTGGTGCAAGCTCTTCATCACCATCTCCATAAGCTCTTCTCTCTCATGTACGGGAAGAAGAAGAAGAAGGATATTCTCTCCCTACTTGCTTACTATCTCCTCTCTCGTTTCACGATGTACACACTCTCCGGAAGCTCTCGTGGTGAAAACCTCTACGTAGCTGTCATCATCGCTCTCTTATGGCAAAGCAAGAAGCCTTTCAACATTCCCTAATTGATTCTAAATCATGGTGAGAAGCTCTAAACTCCATAGCCATCATCATCCCTCTCTCTATGTCGTTTTTCTGAGTAGTCACCCTCTCGGTGATTGTTTTTTCGTATACGAGTGCATGTATGGATGAACTGAGTATGTATGAAGTTGACCCCTGATTATTTCATCATGTTTAACATGTTGATTTATGCAAACCATATGTTTATGATCACATGTGTGCATAAAAAACGCTTTTCGTTTCATGTCTTAGAGACGGTAGGAACACTATTTTTGTTATAACTCACAAACCGTTATGAATCAGCCCGAACCCTTTATACAAGAGATAAGCACATCATTTAGAACATTTTATCTCTTAGGTGTCATGTGAAAATCGCGCACGAGCTAAGAGATATGGTCAAAAAACAGCTTGCTGTCCACTGCACAACCAAATTTTTTGACTCCAGGCTCCTTAGAGAACCACTATATAGATTCACCGGATGGGCAAACCCACTTAACCAATTGAAAAGTTTGATGAGACTTGATGATAAATGTATTTAGGTCTCCGTTATCACCTCGGATATGCGAGTTATTAATCATTTCATAACCGGTTTTACCTACACGTCTAGGGGTGCTACCAAGCGGGAAGTACCATATGACGTCGTGAGTTAACCAAGCTGATTATGTATTATTTATGGGTTGTTTGGAGTGCTCACCCATGTGATGTGATAGGATTATGGTTTATGGTTTTGGAATTAGATCATGAAGTGATCTGGATGGTTTATGGTAGACGTGTAAGTGTAGAGACCCTGTATAGTCTAACTGCTTGGAAAAGATTTTTTTATGCATATGAAAGTGCTATTGTGATTGGACTCACATATTATGTTTCTCATGGCAGTTTCGCTACAAGACTAGGATCACCTACATCACTTAGCCTTAGACTAAAGGGTCGTTGACCTGGGGCTTTGCTGGATCACGAGTGTTGCCTAGGTCTTCTTCGTTTTGTTAGGCTCATCTACACGGTTAATGCGTCTGGGATTGAATGACCTACACGACTAATGCGTTGGGGATTTTGGCATGGCTTTTCCTAAACACCTGGTGTAGGGAATCTAAGAGGCGTGGCGCCCAAATTGGTATGGTTTGTGTTAATACCCTACCACCTACTTGTACTTGGGATCCTTTCAGAGCTTGAGTTCATGGAGGGAGGCGAAGCGGCTTCAGTTTATGCCTGGATCAGGTAGGTTGGAGGTGTTTTGGCTCGCTCCCGGTGAAGTGAAATTCTCTTTGTCCATAGTAAAGCAGAGTGGATGGGTGGATGGGTCGATCCCTACACAGGGTCCGGTGCTCTGCTAGCTATTTTGTCATAAACTTTTTTGTTGTTATGATATACCCAGATTTTGTCATTGCATTAATACATGGTTGTCTGTTTCATTTAGATGGGGCATTAAAAGATTCTCTATTGTCATTCTCTCATGTCTCTGTGCGCTCTATTTCACCCTCCACTATATTCCCTCTCTAGCTTCCCTCAACGTGGTGTACACATATATTCACCCTCCACAATGTTATATTTTTCTTGAGTACGCTTTCATTCATAATACCCATTCAGGGGTAGCACTAGTCGCTAGGTGCCTCTGGATGCAGCTCAGCTCATGGCCTAAACTCCATGCTTGGTCAGGCGCTGAGAACTCCTCCCCTATGGAAACGCTTCTGCAACTCTGATGTATATTGAAAATTGTATAAAGGTGTAAATTGTATATTCTGTGCACAGACCCTAGGGGAGGGGTATCTCTCACCTGGTATCATAGCCTATGCTTAAGGTTATGGGGATAGCCTAAAGCCTGATACTAGTCGGGTTAGTAATGCATTGTGTACGCATTCATGCATGCTGTTTGGAAAAGGATATTGTATTCATGATACATCTATAAGTGACATTGGTTGGTGGTACTTGTTTGACTTGTCTTCTTGAATAGAAGTATTTGGTTTGAGTTATGGTAAAGTGATTGAAGTGTTCAACAATGGCATTGTAATTTCTTTGAATGTTTGTTTTGTAGTAACAAATGGCTCCCAGAGTGACGTCTGAATGCTTTAGCAAGGGGAATGAGGTTTTGGCCATAGTGTTCAACAATATGACAACACAATTATCAAGAGATGAAAGGGAACTCTTTTACTTAGAAATTGGGACCAAAGTCTTTGGCATGCCAGGAAGCACAACTTGTTGAAAGAGCATTGACCGTAGTTACCTTACCTGTCATCAAGAACCCTTTTGTCAATTCTTTATCTACATTGACGACGGTCCAAGAGATAGGTTTTGCCAACCTCAGGCTACTTCAACTCAGAATATGGTTTGGCCTAGAAGACATGTTCTACTACTTGGTGATGCACTCCCAAATGTTAAGGATTGCCGAAGTTTCTAAGAATTTTGAAGCTCTTGCAGTTGTCATAGGGAAAGAAAAACTGGAAGATAACTATAGACCACATTGTCGCATGGGAGATCTAAGAGAATACCCTGTCATGAGAGTTAAAATAATATTTAGATAATTAGCTCCGAGACACCCCTAATATTATAATGAAGTCATAAAAATTGAATTTTGATGAATAAAAGAAGCATAGACTTAGTTTTGGTTCACATGTGTACTAACTTTTCTCTCTCTTTGTCTCGTTTTAGCTGGATCTTCTTAATTGTCTAGATGAACTTCCGAGTGATTTTGGACAAAGGGACTTTTCAATTATGCGGTTGGATTCAGTCTCCATTGGGAAATTGAAGTGGTTCGAGCTTCAAAGGGGACTAGACACTACCTTTTTCCGAACACTTACGTAGCGTGGGAGTTATATGTTGAAGCCCAAACTGAACATTAAACACAAGGGTCTGATAGGTTTATGACTAATCCACAGCTTTGGGTCAAGGAAATGATCCAAGAAGGCAACATTAAAGTACACGGATATGTTCTTTATCTTAACCTATATTCTCTTTTGGATATACCAAGTGGAGAGCTCATACTTCGTAAGAAGGCCCTCATGCTAAACCAAAGATATGGCTTTTGTGAAAAGGTCATAATCAGAGTATGGAAGAAGTCAAATAGTGGCAACCAATTCTATTATGTGCCCCAAGAATGGTTCAATAGAGTCTATGGGCCTATTCTCAAATACAATCCTCACAATGTCACCATTACCTTTGATGACTACAAGAAGCCCAGGTGCATTAGTGACTTTATCCAGGCATAACCAACGGCAATGAACTTGAGTAGATATTTCTATAGAGGTGATGTAAATAAACGGCATGCTCATGTAAATTGCTTTAATGGATTACCATCCACGGATATATTACAAGGAGAGGAATGATACAAAAAGAAAGACGTGAGTTTTAGTGCACAAGTTGAAGTTCTAAACTTTGAAACTTGAGATGTGAACAAGTATAGGGGTAAAACCTCGGTTGTAGGAACCAAGAATTGATTCATAGGGCCCTTTCATATTTATGTATCTCCTTAAAGACACTATGTATCTTTTTAGTTTTCTACGGTTATTAAAAAATTTGATTTTGATATGACTCATATTGTTTTAAGGACGTAATATTTGAGTTTGAATCTTGGTTTTATCATTCTAACTAACTTGAGTGATGGGTTGTGTGTGTAGATGACTGACATCTTACCTAGAGGGATATGGGCGGATATACTCTTCCGTCTTATGGTGAAGGAGCATCTTCAAACTCGAGTGAAAGTGCAAAGGCTTGTCACTACCATGCATAATAGGGAAGAGAAAAAAAGACTAATGTCCATGGATTGTGTTGTACCTAATACATTCTAAGCTTGGTACCATTACGATGTAGGGAACGCCAAGTTTAGACCACTGAACATAAACCCTCACTTGTTGGGAGTATCAAGTGGATACAATCCAAGTTGGGAAAGGAGATTAATGTCACTAACCAAGTGCTTTATATAAATGCTTATGAACTTACATTGAGAGCGATAAAGGAAACATGGATAGCTAAAAAAACATACTTCCCTTAGTAATTGCTACGGGATATTTCAACATTGTTATGTTCAATGTATGCGGCCGGCAATGCCAAACCAATGACCAACATTCCTTTATCCCGGTACCTTGGAAGTTGTTCTTTGACTTAGTTGAAAAGTCACTAATTCACAATCCTCACCATGTAAAAGTTTTATATAATTTCTATAATAGACCCAGTGCTGCCTTGGAGATTGTGCAAACATACATAACTCAAATGGATGGGACACACCGGATGTGTTTCCAAAAGAATCTGCTTACTTCAATGACTACATTGGGTAAAAGAAGGCAATTGTTCACATCAAAATGGGAGCACCTGTAACTAACCGATCCCTCACTCAACAATGGTATGACTCACATGGCAAGGAAGAAATGTTTCAACCAAAGATGAAACGTGATTATTGGGATCACCCGTTTGATATACTCAAAGAATGGAATAGCTATGCTCCATTGGTGGAAGGATGTCACAATGGCTATTTCCAAGTGCGTTATGTCAGAGCCATTAGAATTTATTAGAAACTTTCAAGACACTTTGTAGACTTTTTTTTTTGGAACCCGAAAGTATTGTGATATAGAAACTGGATTAATTTATTCGTAATTCTTTCCTCTATTCTCTCTCTTATATTAACTTCAAATGTCTATTCTATTTTGGCTTAAAGGACTTCAAGCAGGTTAGAATATTATACTAAGTGTGGCCTTGGTCCATATGGTGTAGTAATTTAACATGCCTCCTAGAGAAAATGCGGCTGTTGTTAATACAAATGCGCCTATTGTTACTCAACACACCATCATTGATAGAGACATCGATGCATCATTGATAGAGACATCGATGCTATGCTTCGCAAGTCTCAACTTGGAAACTTTAGCGGAGAAGGAAAAGATATAGGCGAAGTTCTTGAAGATTGGATTGAGCACATGGATGACTACTTTGATTTTGCTCATTCGTCTGCAATAAACAAATCTATCATTGCTAAGTTCAAACTAGAGAAAATAGCCAAGCGTTGGTGGAGAGACCATTGCACAGAAACAATGTTGATCCTAATGCTGCAACTTGGGATTAATTTAAAACCCAACTCAAGAAAAACTATTAGAACAAAGTTTATCATTCAAACCATATGAATGAGTTTCTTGATTGTACTCAAGGAGCCAGAGATTTGGAATCATACTATCAACATTTCTTGACCCCTTTCAAGTATGCTCTAGTAGGGATGACTGAAGAGGTCAAGGTAGCTCGATTCGTGTCAAGGTTACATAATCCTATGAAGACTAGACTCCAGAGTCTTCGTCTTACCAATTTTACAGATGTCCTTGATGTAGGCAAACTCATTGAAATAGAGTTATCTACTACAGGAAAGAGAAAACCAGAACCTTCTCCAGTTCGTAAAATCAAAAGGCCTCGTCACAAGGAGGAACAAAGGTCTGTAAATCCACAGCAAAGAAGAGAGAACTTATTACGTATGAAGGCCAAACGGGATCATTTGTGCTACACTTGTCTTAATCCTGGTCATCAATCCAAGGATTGTCCATTTAACAATTCAAGCTTCACAGGATTGTTGGACAATTATGAACGTAGAAAATTCAATCCGAATCGGATTTTTGTAAATTTTAGACCTAGACCATCAACAATCCAGAGGGACTTCAATTAGCGTAACTTTAACCAGAGACAAACTCAAAACCAAGGGAATTTTAGACCAGGAAATCCACCTTTTGTCCGGAATGGACCACCTGTCAACAATAACAACAATGGAAATATTAATCGTCAACCTCGTCTAGGAGGAGGAGGAAATCAAACACCTCAAGGAAGACCTCAAGTTAACAGCCTAGTGAGTGAATAATTTTCAGTAATTCAAACCCCACTAAAGTATCAAGGTAGCCATTTTACCTTATAGATTGATTTAGAGAATACACATTCTTTCATATCTCCTAAGTGCATCAGAAATCTCATTTTGCATGAACACCCTGATACAGACCTTATAGTGGAATTAGCTACGGGTAGGAAGGTTAAAGCTTCTACTTCAGTGGGTAACTTGAATTTTGTTTTGGATAGTCACAATACTTCTGCAAACTTCATAGTCTTACCCATAGGAATCTATGATGGAATCCTAGGAATGGATTAGCTTAAAGCCAATGATGCTCACTCCCAAGACGACCGAGAGTGAATGCGATATCCATAGCAGCTCACAATGATCTATCTTCTATGATAGATGAGTACGCTAGCGATCCCAAATTTAGAGATGTGATTTTAGTCCTTGCACTAGGCAAGAAGGAAGAACCATTTACCCTACAAGATGGTTATCTTCTCTATGGCAATAGGCTGTGCATTACTAACTCACTATGTGAGAAAATAATGTATGAATCTCATGCTCCTCCTTATGCAGGCATATAGGGATTCAATCTACCCTAAAACGGATAGAAACATACTTTTATTGGCCTGCCATGAAAGCAAACATACAAGAGTATGTTTTAAAATGTGTGGTATGCCAAAAGACGAAGTTTGATAGAGGGAAGCAACATGGATTGCTTCAACCTTTGCCAATCCCTAATTCACCATGGGAGAGAATATCCATGGATTTTATCTTTGGATTGCCCAAGTCTATCCATAGAAATACAGGAATATGGACGATAGTAGACAGGTTTAGCAAACAAGCACATTTCATACCTGTCAAAAAGACTATCAAGGCCCATCAAATGGCAACCCTCTTTATATCACAAATCTTCAAGTACCATGGCTTGCCAATGTCTATAGTGTCGGATAGATATCCTAGAATGACTAGTAATTTTTGGAAGGGTCTCTTTGAGAATTTAGGTACAAGGCTAAACTTCTCTTCAGCCTATCACCTGCAAACGGATGGCTAAAGTGAAATAGCTAACCTAAAAAAAAATTATCTACTAAAAGCTTATGTCACAAAATTAGATTAAAAGTCCCAATGGGAGAAGTACTTACCTTTAGTGGAGTATTCTTACAATAACACTGTACATACTTCGACGTGAAAAGCACCTTTTGAGGTGATAGAGGGAAGATGAAAAAAAGTCCCCTGCTACTCAAGGTACATGGGAAGATCTTCGCTACAGATGAATATAGCCGAGACCTACAAGAATCTTTTTGAAAGATTAAGGTTGCTATTTCCATCTCTCAGCAAAGGCAAAAGGCTATTGCTGATAAGCACAGAAGTGCCCTAGCCTTTAAACAAAATGATTGGGTCTTGCTTAAGTTTCCCAAGGCTCAATTAAGGCACACGACATGCAAAATCCTATGTGACACCAAAAGTACTATGCTAAGTTAGCAAAAAGGTACTATGGTCCCTTTCAGATTCTTATGCCGATCAATGAGATGGCCTATCAACTCAAGTTGCCCAACCAATGGCTCATACAAAATGCTTTCCACGTGAGCCTACTTAAGCCTTACAAAGGAGAGCCACCTCAAGAACCGACCATAGAGGCCTGCACCAACAACTCTTGGCTATGGAATGCAAATCCAATCAAGATCCAAGCTTCAATGTCATGCTTGTCTCCTCTACCATGCTAATTACTAAGTTAAGCTATGCTATTAGAGTGATTATGTGAGGAGAAATACTTCTTTCTCGTAAGATAAATCTTCTTCCTCTCAATCTTTCCTCATTCCTTGCTAGCTCTCACCATCTTTGAAGGTGTGTGAGGTCTTGGGACTGAGGCTAGGCCCACTAGGTGTGTTTTTCAATCATAATTTGGTGCATGAATCTTACATCTTCATTGCACCAACAAGTTTTTTCAAGGAACACAAAGATTGTATTGTACAAAAGTCTCCTTTTATGGTAGAAGCTATAATACAAAGCCTTTTTGGAGGGGTGACTGCCTCCATGTAAATCCGGTCCTCAATTTTTGTCAATTGTTCTATTTCTCTCTTTTTTCAAGTATTGTCTATGCCAAAGTAGCTAGGTTTAAATTGCTATGTTGCTTTCTCAAACTAAGTACTCTCTCTATGCTCATTAGGAACTTGTTATTAATGAAATGCTCACTATGTTATCATTTCCCACTACACACAAGTTACTAGTGCATTAAATGTTACATACCCAAGGCTTTTGGGATTGGAAGGCAATTAGGCTTAATAGTAGAGATGAGATCAGTCATTTCTCAGGATGGGAAAAGGCTTCTATGTGGCCGTTTGTGCAACCGTGCAAGCAGCTCAAGATCTTTTCATAAGAGATGGAGTATGGGGGGCTTTGTATTTTGCATACGCCATGTTGTGGACACTGGAGTTCTGTCCTAATGCAAAATTTACAACTTTCTGTTATGTGTGGTCACGCCTAAAAACCTCCCCTTTTGTGCCATATAAATACAAATTATAAACTATATTTGATAAAGTGGAAGAGTTGTATTGAGGAGACTTTAACATGAAAAGGAGTTTTCTTACTTTCATCTAGAAGCTTCATGTTAAGTTGTCAAGGATGAAAATTTCACTTGAAGTGGAGGAAAATGACTCCAACAAAATTGAAGAGTGCGCAAATGCAGTGCGTGTGTGGAGAGGGAGAAGGACAAGGAGAGAGAGCATAGGTTGTGGGTGGATCAACTCACTACAATGTGTGAGAGAGCCCCTTATTCGCCTATCTAGTAAAGAATAAGGTGTTTACAAGTGATGGGCAATCACATGCCACTGGCTCATCCAACCAAGGTAAGAAACACACCGCCAAAAATCTCCCACTTAAAGGCGAATGGGCCCATAAGTGGTACTACTATTATAGGACCTAGTAGTATGTGCAATAGGTATAGGGAGGAAATTCGTCTCAACCTGTGTCCACTGGCTCTCTTGAAGTTGATGCATGCCACCGTATAGGCTCTAGCGGTGTGCAAAAACATATATTCCTGTTAGAATCAGCATACATACACTGTAGGTATCCTATAATGACTTGCACTGCTCCATGATGCACCATGCTAGTGTCAGTCATGCGATGCTAGTGTCAGCCACCATCGCATGACTGACAATCTCAACTGCAAATGCTCCCATTACATCTGCCATGTCGAGTCTTGACACCAAGAAGTCATGCATGAGAGTTTCGAAGGCTGATGATAAACACGTAATTCTATCAGTATATACGTGCCAATCGCATCAACGCCATGTGCAATGATCCCTGCCAATCTTCACCCTCATTGCATCACCACCAAAACTAGTCATGCATGAGCACGTCAATCCTGACTCCAGGATAGTCCTCACTCTCTCATCGTCCATATAGACTCTATCCACATGTCCTGGCATCATCATATCAGCATGAGCATCTCAAAGAAGTCCATATTGCTCATCTCCGGTAGGAGGCATCTCTTTCCTAAGAGGATCAACTTGTTGTGTCTACTATATAGACCAAGCCAATCTTGACTCTTCTTGCAATGACTAGCTAAATGCAACGTATCTGAAAGAATTGCTCTCTAAGTAGTACCTGACATCCACAATCTACTAAATATCTTACTGAGATCAAACTTTGTGCTATCTCAAGAACATAACACACATGTCGTAGTATATAAGATGCATCATTGGCAATGACAAGCATACATCTCTTGCATTCTCTATGGCATATGAGGATCCATCAACTAGATGCACGCAACCAAGACTCCCACTAGAAAAAGTGCTAAATCACTCACGAGATGATGTGACATGGAACGCTGCATACTCATCTAGGAGCCATCGAGAGCAAGTGGCATCTCTATCAAACATAAAATTAAGAGGAACACTAAAGGTAAATGTGACATCAATGTCACTAGCATACAAAGCCACCTCTTTAGCTTATGTCAAAATTGTATTTGCATCACTCATACATCTGTGGTGTTGTCTCATGTGTTTAAAGCAATGTTGTTTAATGTGCCTTGTGTGACCACAATGCCAACATCTTAAGTGTTGATACGAACTAGACCATTGTCTCACATGAGTCATTCTCAAGGACTGAGAAATGTCATACATAACAATTTCCATAAGTGAAGCTATGGCTCTACAACATGTACAAAGGAAATGTCCAGAAACTAATATTGAAAAGAAGTGTACCAACACTGGAACAAAAGGAGCTCCCTGCAGGAAGAACAAACTCTCAAATGATTTCACCAACACTTGTAGTGCTCAAGCGCATCAACGCATAAAATCTTCAAGAGTATTGTAACCACATTGTGCTCTAGAATCGTCACATTGATGCAAGTCTCAATTGCCAAAAGTACATGGAATGTGTAATCAGTGACTATCTGTGAATTGTATGCAGTAAACTCATGATCGAAATATTCATAAATAAAAAATCGTGCATACTATAAGTCTACATGTAGCCACATTGAGTATGCAGAAATATCACTCTTGCCAATCTGTGTCCAAAAAAAATCAGATGCTCATCAATGTGGGACCAAAGTCAACCACAACAAGAGGGAATCACCGTTTCAATCCAATGACTGCAAATACATCAAAAGAGCGTATGGAAAACATGCCAAAACTATGACAAAAAATCTAGGAAAAATCGGACAAAATCTCTTTTGTAAAATGAGCAAAATCTCAACCATAAACCACATCAAAGACGCCAAAGTGGGAGAAGCTCTCGAGCACTATAAACTAACCAAAATCTGTCAACAAAAGATATTGCAAAGTGGAAGTGAACCTTGACCACTATAGTCTCCGAAAGAGGACTCAAAACCATAAATCATAACACTACTTAATGCCAAAGAGTAATGCCAAAACGACTACACAATGTCATACCTTGGCAATCTGCATTCAACGTACATAAAAGGAGTGACCACGCATAAACAAGCACCGAAAAAGAGGTGCAATATGGAAAACTAATCAATACGAAAACAATGTTCTCAAGAGAGCTCACCAGCACTCAAAAGTGTTCGCCAAAATGCATATACAATGGGCATCAACCATGCGCCATAACCATATGCAAATCCATCTGCAAAGACCATGAACCAAAGCACGAAATCGTTGGCAAACTGTCCTGCAAAAACCTGTGAAAAAAGCTCCACCTATAGTGTCAATGCCCACAGCTTCACGTCAGTCAAAAATCCATATGCGTCGATCAAATCTCCGTTGCTTCTTTACCCAAATCTATCGAAAACCTCAAACCTCAAGCTTTGTACAAGCTTAATGTGCATCTTTAACCTCAAAATTTATGCGCATAACCTTGAGCACCTGTTGTGCTTTTAAAAGTGCATCAAACTCACACACTACGCAAAAACAAAAACTTGAAATTTCTTGCATACAGTGAATGAGCTGAACATTAGTAAAACAATGAGAAATTTACAAAAAGTTTCTTTTGCAAAGTTGTAGATCACGTCGAAGCAGAGGGGATTGGCAAGAAAAATTCTCAAATCTGTATGTATTCTATAAGGAACAAAACAATGTTGGTGGCCACACAATTTTTAGGGTAACACCTTCACTTACACACTATCTTCCACACTCTTTTCATTGAGAGAAAACCATAAATGCACAAAACAAACGAAACACCAAGTTCAATCCGCGCTCTATGAATGTAGAAAATTAGCTAAAAGCACTCTTAATCACCGCAATAGGCATACATGGTATGCATATCAATTTACAACTTCCCAAACACCGTGCAACCGATTAATCAACATCTCTAAAACCAATTAGAATTTGTAGAAACTTCCTTCAGCAAAGTTTCTGAAGTCATAGATCGAAGAAAAACGATCATGAATTGCAAAAATGGGCATAAAATGAGTTGTTTTTACGAGTCAAAACAAATCTATAAAATATCTACAACTATCTACCCTCGACCTGCAGAGGCGATTTATCAAACATACAACAAAATCCGTGTAGAATTTGACAGAGCTTTCAATTGAAAAGTTGTAGACGACGTTGTTTCCGATGATGTGCGCAAGAACCAAGGTGGAAAACGTCTTTTTAATCGATCAAATCTCTACTACAAAACAATGCTAAAAAAATTGCAACTTCATCGCACTCTCCACCATCGCCAAGCCGTAGTTTTGATATCAATTGAAGAGTGCACAAATACGGTGCGTGTGCAGAGAGGAGAAAGGAGAAAAAGAGAGAGCACAAGATGTGGGTGAACCAACTCACCACAATACATGAGAGAACCCCTTATTCTTCTAATTATTAAAGAATAAGCTGGGTACAAGTGATCGACAATCAACAGACGTCTCTGGCTCATCTAACCGAGGTAAGAGGCATTCCACCTTTACCCCACTTGGCATGTGAAAGGGGGTTGAGTAAGAGAAGAGGAGAGATATATAGATGGAGGAAAACAAGATATTGGGGGTGTGGAGCAAAAGGAAGGATTCAAAGCATGAGACTCAAGGGGTGTAGATAGAGTAAAACATGGATATTGGACACAAGGATTGAATTAACTCATGGCAACAAGGGTAGCATTTAGGAGCAACCACAATAACACCCAAGCCCATATCTATCTAGCATTCAAGATTTTTCTACCATGAGCTTACATCAATAGTGAGTAAATGCAATCTCACGAGAGCTCTCCCCTCCTTGGTAGAAAGACCGTTAGTTGGAAGCTTCACATGGGAGATTCCATCCTCTAGTGTCACATGTCCTTGATAGTTATAGAAGATACTCTCCATCCTTGATAATTGGGATCTTCCAAATTCCATTGCAAGATTTCAGCAAACAAGATACCTCCCTTGTTATCGATAGCTAAACTTTAGGACATCCTTTCTTTCAAGCACGCAACCATAAGGTTTCTCCAATAACAACAAAGCTTGCAAGTAACTACATTATGAAAGAATCTCCGTCTTGTCCAACCAAGGAAGTCACTATTGTCATTGTGGATTTTATGACAGAGCTACCTGTGAAGTTTGCTGGACTCAAAATCATACCTTTCAACATCAAAGCTCTAATGTGCTAGGGATATTATGACCGAGTTACATCTACTTGACTCATAATCCTACCTTTCAATGGTGAAGCTCTGACCTTACGTATCCAAATGGTTTGTTGTATAGAGAAAAGTTTGTTTACTTGCACCTTTACAAGTGCTTAACACTCTAATATAAATGCTTAGTGGTGGCCAACTCTACGAATTGAAACAAAATAGCAGTTGATAATTGAACCATTGAAATAGGCTCAAATTTTCTATCTCACCAACATATTAATCAAACCAGTTCAGTAAAGTTTGGCATCCTCTGAAGGTCCTAGAAGTATGAAACCATGGATCTACAAGCACAGACAAACATGATGAAAGACAAACAAGTACACAGTGCCAAAGCCATCCCTTCTTTGTAAGCTTCTTATGTCTTTAATAATTTTAGTTTGTTACTCTCCAACGTTATCTTCGTCCACCAACAAACTACTCTGATATAACTTCAATTCTCAAGTTATCACACGGCACTCCTCAGTGTGGTCCAGAATAATCAATCATCTTCATGAATTTGAAACCAAAGAAAACAGGTGATTTAACAAGAAGAGTGACCAAATTTAGGCTAGCTTCCATTGGCACAAGTTCAATGCTAGTCAGGCAAGATCCATTGTAAGCAAAATCAAAGATACAAAGTGTAGAGCCCCATCCCATCCAAATAGGAGGTAAAATAATAACGATAAGTCATTGCCAACCATTTTGTTCTGACGTCATTCAACGAGCCCAATCCTTTTGCCCGGGGGCAATTACAAGGACTAAGTAAAATCTACAACACAAAAGGGACAAAAGAAAATCTCTAGTCACATGCACCCCAACGACAACACAGCAACTCAATAAGTACCCAAAACCCTTTTAAATCACTTGATTGAGGCCTATGCCATTGCAACCCACCTACCTTCATTATAAATTCCTTTACATCAGAGGCTACTTGGTAGCTGTGCATCCACCTTGGCAGGCATAAGAAGCTTAGAAGCTATTAACAGCGTGATAAGCTTACCTAAGGAATACCGTTTTGTGATTGGAAATGACTGTTTGATGCAAATTGTTTAAAGGTCACGGCACATAAATAGCGGATTATGAGTATATGGTAGGTAAATTGGCACATGAACAAAAGGGGTTGTGGCATGATTTAGAAAAGATGATCCGACTGGATAACGGATAACACTTTGTGCCACTAACTTTGTGAGAACCCAAAAAGAACATAAACAGGATGGGGCATTCAACTCACCGATATATAACAAGATCGTCCTTAAGAACAAGGAAGGCTCTACCTGTGGGAGCTCAATCATGATCATGAATTAGTATAAGCTTACTATGAGTAAAATCCCTCTCCTAAAGTCGCTCTGCAATCTTCCCCAACGAATCTGCAAGTTTGTTCAAAACACCCACTAGGCTTTCCATTTGTTCCTTCCGCTGCTCTCTATCCAACCGGCTATTGACATTTTGAGACTCTACGTGAGCTGTGAGTACCGCACTACTGGTTTGAAGCATGGAGAAAAGATGAGACTTGAATTCACCTCCCTCTTCACTTGGCACATCTGCAGGCTGCCTTTTCCGTTTTCTCGCTGCCCCTACTTTCGTGCCTGTAGACTTTTCTCCATATTGAACCATGTTGAATTGCCCATTCATGAACTGACCAGCTTCACATACATCTGCAATTCCAAAAAGCATCAGAAAAGCAGAAAATTTTTCCATTTCCTTTGATTAAATAATGCTTTAATTAACAATGCACCAATGATCTTACCTTCAATACAACCTTAGAAACAAAATATACCAAAATTTGATTGGAAACAATTACTCGGCCTTGCATTTATCTTCACTCTAAAGGTGCCTCAAAAACACAATTCCCTAGGATTAATACTATAATAAACCGCCAGTCTCAAGCTGAGGAGGGATTTCAAATATATACAACAAAACATATGGCTATCAATCCCTCATTCACATATAAAACAATCAGGCAACATCTACCTGCTGTTGAGGGAGCATTGTCTAAAGATGGGCTTTCAAGAGGAGCTTGATTAGCCATTATCTCCTTCTCAGGAGTGGCTGGTACTCCATCTCCTCCAACGCACGCACTGTCAAAAATGTTTTGATTCACACAAAAAGGATTCTTGGCAACAACCAAAAGATCATAAAACCCTTGATCATAGCATCCTTGCAAGTGATCCTCTTTTTTTGAGTGGCTAGTCATCAGCCAGAATACTTGTGAAAATCTTGATTGCGGCGTCTTCACCTACTCACTTGAGCGTGCTCTCAAACTGAAGTCATAAAAACAGAGAGAAAGCAAATGATCAGTAAGCTGTTACCACTTTCATGATAAATGTCAAGAGCAGAGATGTATATGTAGATTCCTACCTCTTCTAAAACAGCTAAAACACACATAACCCACACCCAAACAGCTCAAAAGCTAATAAAATCTTCAAGCAACTGCCTTATAAATCTGCATTATGCGCAACCTTGGCATCGACAACCATGATCAGAGCTTTGTTGGAGGCAGATAGGGAAGTGTAGAGGGAGTACAGTAGTACTCTTACATAAAAAGAAAGCACTTAAAGCTACCACAAACACCTCCAAGGAGCCACATGTAGAACTTCTGAACAAACTACAACCATGCCATTGCGAGACTGCTTAGCAGTGTATCAATGTGCAGGACAAGGATCTGTGTAGTCAAATGAGTTACAAGGAGTAAACCGATAAAAAATGGCACATTCCTCCGCAAATTAGTTTTATGTGTGAAGTACAAGGCCATGCCCATATTTCTGTCAATCACAGAGCTGCCCAACACCTATTTGAAAGAAAGTGAGCTCTCCAAACTCATGTTAGACATCCACATGCTACATCTCTGCTCCCAAAATAAAGACGAGCACATACTTATACAAAGGTTCTTGAATATAGGGCAGACTTAGCCATTACTTAAGCTGAGCAAAACCCGGTTGTCATGGAGAGAACGGCCAAAACGTCATCAGTGCAGCAAAGAGGTGCTTATTTGTAAACTTCCAACTGCATCATTCAATCAGAAAAAGAGTGATTTCTAGCTGCCATTATATAATGACAACTCCAATAAAAGAGCAGGGACGATAGCCTTCTTTGTATGAAGGAATGAAGACAGCACACTTTGCAAGAAAATTTGCAGTCTTTACCCATTCTGGCTTCTGGGCAATGACGTAGAGCCTAGCCCTAAAACCCTGCCGAAATAAAACGTAAACCTAAATCTAAGACGTGTCCCCCAGTATGGGAAAACTCAGTATTACTCTTCTTACGAGCTTACGCCCACTTAGGAATTTTCAAATCAGATCGCTTCCTTGTACCTGCATAGACGCTTGTAGCTCCCAGGCAAACCAGCTATGGAAACCCCGCGCTCTTGCTTGCGTGTTGGTTTTTAAACAGTCACACCAAGAAATGTACAGGCAAAACAAAAATGAGCAAACCCACCTTGCAGCCTTTGTGGGTAAGTAAGTATCTTCAACACGAAAGGGCAATATAATGACCCACCAAGGCTCATTTTAAGCTTTCTATAACAAGCCTTTAGTGAAGCAGGGAGTTAGCCGACACTCATTGAAAGTTGATTAAAAATCTTCTCTACTATTTCTCTGTCATAATCTATTTCCGTTGTGATAGAAAAAAAATATTAAATTCTCTGACAAAAATTCTCACTCATAGCAGGACTATTGTATGATTTAACTAAAAAGAATATAAAATTTGTATGGATTGCAAAACAAAATGAATCTTTTGAAAACCTTAAATCAAACATTATGTATCAATCTATATTAATATTATCGGGCCTCTCATACCCTTTTGAAGTCCAATGTGATGCTTGTAGACACTGCCTTTGGGATTGTGCTACTTCAAGAAGGGCATGCCATAGCATATGAAAGCAGGAGATTGAATGACCAAGAAAAGAATCTAAGCATATACAAAAAAGAGCCACTAGCTATTTTACATGCCTTAGGTGCATGGAAGCATTATCTTATGGCACTCCATTTATTTTGTGCAAAGATCATCAAACGTCTTAAGTACTTTATGACGCAAACAAAATTAAGTGACAAGCAAATGAGGTGGGCGAATTCTCTTTCATAGTTAAATTTTCATATTGCTCACATAACTAGCTGGTAAGCACAACGAAGTAATTGAAGCTCTTTCACGACACAAAATGACCTATTCTCAATGATAGATGAGTATGCTACGGATCCAAACTTCAAAGATGTAATGTTAGCGATTGCACTAGGGAAGAAAGACGAGCCATATGTAAGAACACGAGTCCTACGGAAAAGGCCACCGGCACGGCCGGACAGTGTGTACGCTAGGGGAAGGCTATAAGATAGCATGGCTGGGTGGAGACTAGCACACAACATTACTCTCCTCCTTTCAGTGGTATCAGAACTATTTTCGGGAAAGGGGAAAAGCTTACTTTCTTGAAGAAAAAGGAATTTTGGAAGATAACTTGCATTTCTCTTTTCTCTTTACAAACCTTCCTGAGCTACTAATGAAATTTATGAATTCACAGACGGCTCAAGGAGCCCCAACTGGCATGGTTCAAGGAACCCAAGCTCGCACGACTCAAGAAGTCCATGAGGCAAGTGCTTCAGAAGATGCAAAAGGTAGCAATGCATTACTTAAGAATATCATCATTCCTGAGTTTCACGATGAAGAGCGTGATTGCAACAAGGACCTACCGAGAAACCCACATTGCCACCTCAAAAAGAAATCGAGAACATATCGGTGAGAACTGGAAGAAAATCATGTAAAGCCAAAAGGGAAAAAATGAAAGCGAAGAGGCTGAAGGAAAAAACAACGTTGGAAACAGAACTAAAACAAACAAAAGAGCTGCTTAGACAAGAGCAAGAGAGCAAGAAAAACGCAAAGGAACATAAAGAGTCAAAGACTGAAATTAGGTGGTCGAGTCTTGGTCGAGAAAGTGAATGAGTACTTAGACGCAATATTGTAAGCATATGTTGTAAGGCTCAAAAACAACCAAACTCAAGAGCAAAGACTGTTGACATATCCGCATCTAGAAGATGAATCCAAAAGAATGGAAATCTACAAAAGACTCAAGCCCTAATGGAACCTGGAGGTCCAAAATTTCCTAAGCCTGTAATGCATGAGCTGGGAAAAGAAAAGACGAGAAAATAAGAATAAATAAACACAGGTAAAAAGTATATGATTCAAGGATTCTGTGACCGATGCGGAAGGGATCGCGTGCTCATAAATTGTGCTCAGAATCTAGACAACAAAATCAAGCAACAGTAAACAAAGAAGAACCAATGACCACGAAGATAGTAGCAAACACAATAGATGAAGGAAGATCTTTAGAGATGAAGTTGATTATTGAAGTTTTTGGTAGCTTCTTGAGCTTGATCTTGAGTCATCACCTCTAAAGGAAATGTGGGTTCTACCTCGGATCCACTTGACGAAGGCATCACTACTACATCGTCCATTGTTGCTTTCCCCTTGTAGTCTCGATTCGTAGCACAGTGTTGGAGTAGATGGTCTCTCCCATAACTGACAGAATCCAAAGATTTCTATTCGTCGGCCCTTGTCTAGGCAACATCATGCCCAATGGTCACCTCCACATTCATAGCATGAACCTTTTTATTGCGTAGATGGTGATCCAGTTGTTGGTTGTTCTTGTTTGTTAAGAATGTTCTTTGAACCATACTCTTGATTGGCTATGAACATGAGCGTATTCGCATCCATGGAGTTTTGGTTTTTCATGGGGTGTGGCACATGCATTGGCTGAGTGTAGTTGACTACCACTCTACCATCATTTAGAAGAAGCTATTTTTGCCCTAGCACACATTGCAGCTTTGATTGAGTGCTACACCATGGAGTGGGATGAACCCCTCCACAAGTCTCACATCTCCACAATTGAGGTTGTCGCACATTCAGGTTTCGATTGTAGCTTTGATTAACTCTTTAATCACCTCCTTGACCACTTGATCAAAGCTTTGTACTGTAGGAGTTTGAACATCTAGCTTTGTTGTGGATTTTTTCTTCAAAGAAGAGGCACTACTAGTCACTTTGTACGTTGTATGTCACCTCTTTGTAGGCCTTGCAATTGTCAACTAGATGTAGAGCTTCTCTAGTGACTTGCTCAAACGTCGTGCATCCTTTCAAATGTAGGTTCTTTTTTAGAGTTTCATTCCTCAAGCTCTCTATGAAGAGAACTGATAGGCTCTCATCTTGCAGTAGCTCTCTCACTGGACATCTCTCTATGTATTGTTTGAAGCGAAGAAAAGCTTCTTCACTCTCTCATTCGCTTTTTGTTTAAAAGCATAGATCTGTGACACCATGTTGTGCTTGATTCCCCTTTTTGAGAACTCCTATGTAAATTCTTGTAAGAGTTGTACTATGTTTGTAAAATTATCTATGTTCAATGGTTGAAACCACGTCAAAGCCGGACGGTCCCTTCCAATGTCAACTCAAATCCCTCGTACTGAGTATGGAGATCTGCAATCTATTTAGCTCTCAAAACTTGTTTGAAGAGCGAAACATGAGCATTTGGATCCCCTAACCCACTTTACTTTTTCTTGACACATTGCGCCACTTGATATGGTCTTAATCATTGTGGTTCAGTCACCAATCTAACCAATTTGTGGTCTCTTGGAAAGACGTCTCTCGTTCTCTCCTCTATTCTTGGAGAAAATTCTGGTGGAATCCTTTATGATATGTGCTATGGCATCGTTTTTGACTGAAAGTAAGCAAAGATTGGAGTACCCTTGTATGTGTATAGTTCTAGGTCAATTAGATTGACAAGTTTGTATTCTCGTCCATACTTATCTATCATCAAAACTTGCACTCCGTAGGCATTTGTATACATGAATGCATAGAGGTTCTTATGGTTGGTCGACTCTCTCACATTGGGTTCTACACACTTGTAGAATATATATGGCTCTCCATTTGTGAATCT
Source organism: Adiantum capillus-veneris (assembly GCF_014529385.1). Classification (NCBI taxonomy): domain Eukaryota; kingdom Viridiplantae; phylum Streptophyta; class Polypodiopsida; order Polypodiales; family Pteridaceae; genus Adiantum; species Adiantum capillus-veneris. The sequence continues at coordinate 143,671,840 of NC_140933.1, read as the reverse complement.
ATATAAGCCCTCATGAGTATAATCCGTTAGAATTCTCATGGCTTCGTTGGTTTTGATGGATCTCACATTTTGTTTGTTGATCAGAGGATGTGTCTACTCTAGGTATTCTCCCAATCCTATTGTTGTTAGCATTGCAGTGTCTCTTGCGTTTTTCATGTCTCTGAGTGGAGTAAAAAACCCTGGTGGTGGATGATTTGTCATGGTTAAGGCTCACTCAAAACTCTCAAGATAGTCTCTGACAACAAGCGCACCTTGGCTTAGTACAACAAATCCCTTTTTGCCCCTAGTCAGGTCTCTCAGAAGTCAGCAATTTGTGACTCTTTTGTTCTTTGGAAATTGATCTTGGGGTATCCTAAAAGCTTTCTTCCTAGCTTTATCTGACTCAATTTGGAGTTGTCTATCAAAAGTTAGAGCAATTTTGGTGAATTGCACTCAAAACAGCACTCAAAATAGTTTGAGGACCAGGGCATAGGAACTTTGGCTTGTATCTTGACCTCCTGAAGGTATTTTTAGCTCAAACTTGAGATTTGAGTTGTACTCAAGTATGTATATAAGCTCATCAAGTTAGAAACCCCCACTATGTTGAGGTACTTGGATCGTGATCCATGTCTCCCTTTCAAATTTTCAGCCCAAATTTTGACAGTATGTAGACAAGGTCATATGCAGGCTCTATATCAATTTTCAGCAAATTATGACGTTGGGGGACATGGATTGCGATCCATGTTCAACCACAGCTGGGCTTGATCTCTTGGCAGATTGTTGCACTCTATGTTCACAAGTTAAATCTCAAATCTTTTTGAATTTGGACTTGTTTTGCTTTGTCAAATGCCCAACACTAGGTTTGCAATGTGGTTTTCTGTCTGTCACCTGTTTTTACTCCCTTTTGACCCAAATTTGTTGATTTTTTTTCAAAATTGGAATTGGTGATATGTTTCCTTATGTGTGCACTACTGATCTGGAAATTTTTAAGTCAAGCTGTCACTATGGGGTCATGGATCATGATACATGTTTGGAGCCCAAATTGACTTTTCTTTGTACCATCAAAATCAGCATGACTAGTAGGTCCTATGCTATCATTTTTTAAAAAAAAAATGGACCTCTGGATTGAAAATTAGATCGATTCTGGCACTTTGTTAGTATGCTTGACAGTTCTAGGCTTTTGTTCTAGTTTTGGATATCCAAATTTAGTTTTGAAAAGACCACTAGACTCCTTGTGATGTACTCTAGCTGTGGTGCAAGTTTAATATCATTCTGTGAGACAGGGGGACATGGATCCCAATCCATGTACCCTTGTGTCAGATCACACTGAAACTTGGCGCACAACTTCCCCTTGGTCCACTTATACCTGCTTTATGGTTTTTGTGTGATTTGGACTTGATTAGGTCAAGCAAAAGTCGATCCTCAGGTTTGTTTTGACAAATTTTCACTTTGAATTGTTTTTGGCACTTTTGACCCAGTTTTTGAACTTTTTTGACAAATCTCCTTTGGGAAGTTTTGTTCACAATGGTCTTTGCTAAATGCTGGTATATTTTCTGTTCAAAAATTCATCAAGGGGTCATGGATCGGATCCATGTTTCACCACTTTTGGATCTGAATTTTGGTGTGTTGATAGTTTATGATGTTTGTAGCCTGCTCATCAAGAATTTTTTGAATTTGGATCAGTTGTGCCCAACCAAAAGTGAATTCTACAGTCTGTTGTGGCGGTTTTGAGAATGTTCTGTTTTTTACTCTTTTACCCACTTTCTTCAACTTTTTTGTAGATGGTTCATTTGGGGAAAGTGTTTGTCTATGTATCAGCTACCTACTGCTCAAATCTCAACCAAAAATCTTGTTGGGGGTCATGGATCGCGATCCATGTTCCATTAGATATGGACACCAAATTAGGTATGTTGATTACTAATAGTATCAGTAGTCTACTCCACTTCTTTTGGAATTTGGACAATTTTTTCCCAGGCAAAAGTAAATTTTCATGTCTGCCCTGTGGTTTTTGACTAGTTTCTGTGTTTGGCTATTTTGACCCACTTTTCTCAGTTTTTTGCTATGGTGCCTTTTGGGAAAGTTGTTCTAAATGGTATTAGCGGTCTACTGGTCAAATCTCAGCTCGAGATGGTCAAGGGAGGCATGGATCGCGATCCATGTTCCACCACTACTGAATATGAATTTGGTCAATACTCTGTAGATGTCAGATTTTCACTCTTTTTTTATTTGGATCCTAAAAAGATGAAAACCCCAAACTTTGTGTCTTGAATGCTTGTTTTGCTTTTTTTGCCCTATCAATCAATTTTGATGTGATTTTTTGAGTTTTCTTTCAAGAAAATTGGATTAGAGAAATATCCCACCGATACAGAGTGTCACTAATCACTTTTCTGCAAAAATGGTCTCTAAGAGTCATGGATCGCGATTCATGTTCCTCCACAGAGTCTAGCCAAACTTTCAAGATTGCTTCTAGAGAGTATGTTGATGCCCTTGATCCACAACGTTTTGAATTTGGATCACTTTTCTAGTCTCTACCATCAAATTTTCAAAATTTCAGAGTTATGGTCGTTTGACCAAAACATGGTTTTCACACTTTTTTCCCTCAATGTTTTAGCCATAATTTGATGGTGGTAGTTTCTACCCTACTCCTAGGCACATGAATGACACATGAAACAAAAACAAACAAAACGGTACAAAATAAAGTCAAAACGAAAAACGGTATAGCTTTTTGAGAGTCTTACAAGATGGCGAGCTAGTTTTTTCGAGTGACAAAAACAAATGAGCAAACCCCAACCTCTCCACCCAAACCTTCTCTTTTATCAGCCGCCTTGTCGACACTTGCTCACGTATGCATGCTATGCCGTGCTTCGCTTACATCTCCCTCAATTCTAGGTAATTTTTAATTTACCCTGGCTGGTACCCCCTACTAGAAATGGAGGATGCCCTTAAGGAAAAGAAAGAAGAAGGCCTTACACTATGTGTTTTGAGGTCTAGACTATGGTATAGTCACAAAAGTCTTTAGTACCATCAAACCATAAACAAATTCTCTGCTCTCTCCCATTATTGTTATGTTAGTTTGTAAAATAAACTCGTCCCCTGGGATCCTTTCCAAAAGTGCAAAGTTCACCTCATCATGCTCATTTGGAAAAAAATCTACATTTGATGTCCACCCAAATTCACTGATGCAGATGATGCTATAATAGACGACTTGCCTAAGCATTAATTTAATAGCAAAAACCACATCTATACGTGAAGACTTATTTTAATGTTATACCTTGAAAATTTTTAATGTTAGACCTTGAAATTGTGAATTAGTGCATTGCCAATCTCAACATGTATTTACAATTGAAAGAAAACTCTATTTTTGCACACCATGTGCAAAGGTGGACAAGTCTTACCTATCCAAAACTAAGGCTAGATGTAAGCGCAATGACCAATTAAAAAATGAGAATTGGGGGGATTATTGATTGCATATTAGAAATCACCTAAGCTAAGTAGGAGCTAAAATCTGATAGATTGTTGAGCATAGTAAGAGCTAAGCTTGTGATTTTTGCTAAGCACATGTGCCTTTTTTCTTCTAGCTAAAAAATCAAAGTGGAAATGGGAAGAGCAATGAGACTCTTACACCGAGTTCACGCAAGGCAGTGGAAATCCTTGGCACAGGGGCATCAAAGTTGGGTGGCAAAATTTGATTTGCCTTGTAGTTGAGATTATCTTCCTTCGGGCTCATCATTCCCCCCCGAGTTGCTGGACTCTCTCAACCTCGCTCTTTTTTGCTCTTCCTCCTCCAACATTGTTTAGACAATGCTAATCTATATATCTAATGCGGGACTTGGCTCTAAAGACACTGGTCCAAATCCAAAATGGGAATTATGAAATATGAAGAGGTTGAGGTGACCAACGTCATGCATGGGTACATAGGCCCCGAAGTTGATTGCTGACAAAGCTATTTCGTTTGACAAGGCAACCGTTGGGCACCCTAGCACCGACCACTTTCACGTCTCCCTCATCTCTCTCGACCGCTCCTCAGCCCCAAGTGTGTTCTCTCTCTCTCTCTCTCTCTCTCTCTCTCTCTCTCTCTCTCTCTCTCTCTCTCTTCCCCCCCCCCCCCCCCCGCCCCAAGGTACATATGGCACGAAGGGCCTGCATAAAAGGCAACACAGACTGCTACAAATATCCTAAGATCTGACAACCCTCAAATTCGAGAACACTCCAAGTTCTTCATGTTCCATGCATGTGTGTCATAGTTGGCTCCGTGGGCTTCCTTTTCTTTGCCATGGATTTTTCCATCGTCTCTTCAATGGCCTTGGACTTGGATGCTGGAGGCGTTGCTGCAGACTTGCATTTGGCCTCTTCACCCCCAACTTCATTCCTCTCTGCCACTCGACCATTGCTGCTACCATCAACCACAACACCCTTACTGGAAATAGTCCGCATTGGTGTGGATTGGTTTAGACTTATTAAGAGAGAGAGAAAACCTACTTTGTATAGTGTGCTGACTATCTCATTAGGTAGCTTTATATAGTGTGTTGAACCTATTGGAAGAACCTGGAACCGATCCACGTTAGCGTGGACGGGTTTGGACAGGTTTCACAAGGGAGTTTTCAAAAAGGCAGAGACAAAGTTTGTGGGGTTGGAGTGTCTATTTAACAAAGTTGAACACTTTGGACCGTGGAAGCTATATGCACATTATGCAAGGAGATGCCCTTGAATCACCTGCTCAACGAGTCTTCTTGCTTGCTTGAGGACATGAATCACATTCAAGGCAACAATACCTTTTTGTATATGGTCTTTATCTACGAAAGGAAAAAGGAGTAGGAGGAGACTAGGGCATGCCGGATGCTCGGTGTTGCTAGGTCCCCTATTCTGTAGAACATCCTGGCATTGCATGTCCTCAAGCCGCCATGTTCTTCCTCATCAAACAACTCCAAATTCTTGACATGGGGTGTGTGTGTACACCTTGCTGTATAAGTGCAATAAAGATGTGACATGGTGTTGAAGCCTAGTTAGCTCTTACAATCTTGGTGTTGAGCTCCTTTGGAGACACTCAATCAAAACCATAGGACTAGCAAATCCTTGACTTCTAGACTCTATCAAGCACTAAATCTCGTATCTAGCTGCATTATTGCTATAGTGTAAATGGATTGAAGAGAAATCTTTGAAAAAAAACGCTCTAAATACGTAATATGTCACTCACTATCTAAGGATCATTATCCCCGACAGTGGTGCCAATGTTCGCGGCGTCCGTAGCATAGCTATCTGGGACTAACATAATGTCAATACTCAGGGAAGTGACTTGGATGGGACACAGACACTCTTTGAGGTTGTCAATATCAAGAAGTGAACCTAACAAGAAAACACACCAAATCAACAAGCAAATCAATCACTCAATGATCAGGGAAATCTACCTATGTCCTTTCTCACTGCTCTAGGTCTTCACGCCATTTCGGCACTCGAAAGGACTTGAAATGCAACAAAACTTTAGGAGGAGGTCTAGGACACCTAGGGGCACTATTGTATCAAGTCTGGTTGCAATTCGACAAGGTGTAAAAGTCACGATCCATCATGAAAAGTCCTAAAAATTGCAATATAACATAACAAAAATGTTGCCCTATGGTCTAAGAACATTCTCCTATGGTCAAAACGTTAAAAAACAGTGATTTAAGCACTCAAATATGATGATTAGGCTCACTAACGCATAGTCGCAAACCTCAACAAAGCTGACAATGTTTACACTTGTATGAAAGAGCAAAGAGAGAGGAACACAATGCAAGTTTCAAAATTGCAAACGGATTACCCAATCAGTAGAAAATTTGATTACAAGTTGGAACAACTTAGTGGCTCGAGCGTACGTTTTCAAAGCTCCTTCTTCTCCCAAAAGATAAACCCCTTTCACATTAAAGTAATTGACTTTTATACTTAGGGCTTTCTAAATGGCCAGTGGCCGACTTACATGGACTTTTACAAATGCCATGACAAAATTACAACTCAGAGAATTGACATGCTACTCTGGAATCAGGGTTTACGCAGAGAATCACTACAATAGCTCGGAAAAATAATAGAGTACAAATGTGGTGTTTGGCTACATGTCCGGTCAGGTGGTCGCTCGTTCAGTCAATCCGTTAACAAAGTCCAAGTCACAGTACAGGCGAGAATCCTTGGACAAGATGAATGCAAACACAGAAAGCCTTAAGGAGTCTTTAGGTATCATTCCACACAGTATGATAGCAAAATATGTCTTCCAAGAAAGTGAGCAAGCATTGCTAAAGCTATGGGGCTAAGAGGTCATAGTGGAAGCCGCAGCACTTCCCTTTAATGGGCAAATCATGCAACAGTTACTTGCTACATACAAAGCAAAAAAGAGAACTGTAGGCATTCATGTCGCAAGCTTGAGCTAATTGATGGAGAACTCACACATATTTTCAAACTTCTTGATGTTCAGAAAGCCACACCATCAATGATTGAATAAGTCAACCAATATCTGAAAAACGATGATCAAGCCAGGAAGAAGAGAAAAGATGGTGCTTAGGGTTTTTTGGTAGCAGCACTGGAACACACTGCAGTGTACAAGTTCATCGTTGAGACCATCAACCTGAAAAATAACCCCACATATCTATCAGAAAAACTATTTGCCTTGCTAGTGACCAAAGTGTTAAACCCAGAAGCCAGTATAAACATTACGTAATTTTTGTATAGTGGTGTCATTCAGTAGATTTCCAAGGCTAAATCTAGGAGCCTCTTTAAAGCTTGGTATGTTTGGTAGTTTTTCTACTGTGCAAGCTTACCTGCAGTATCTGTCACTATTCAGACAATTTGGGACAGAGTATCTACTTCAAGAGTAAAAAGAATCAATTTAGATTCATCTGATGAAGAAATAGAGGATAGAAATGGTTCAGACAGGGCTGGTTCACAGGCAAAAGAAAGTCTAGTCAAGCCATCACAAGACAAAGGCAAGGGCAAGGAGCTAGTTGGGGAGAAATGCCATGCTACTATCACAGCCACTAGCTCTGCTGCGAAGAAGCCCAAAACTCTGGAATTGATCAAGGGTTTCAAATCTAGAACTCAAAAATCAGCTGGCAACTGACACCTCTACTAAGCAGAGTATGCAAGACAAGGAAAATCTACAAACCAACTAGTTCATACAACAGAGCAACAAATAGCTACTCAAAGTAAAGCGACCAACCAAGAATCTGGGAGTGGCTCTATACCAAAAACCACTAATCTGGCAATGGTCAAGCTAGATTGGCTGTAAAGGTTGAAAACAACAACTCTTAAGGGAAGGCTAGTGATAAAGAAACTAGATAGATCTACCCTAACGTATCCATTTCTAGTGACAGCCTATGAAACATATCACATTGATCAAACATAATCACTCAGGGTGTGCAACAACTATTCACTCTGGTTGGAACACAATTGTTAATTCCATTAGTCAAATGATGGAGGCTCAAACCTCTACCTCCAGTGCTAGTACATACTTCAAGAAGAACTTCAGTAGGCCCAAGAGGAACTGAAGAAGCTAAGGGAGGAAAAGACCAACTAGGCGGGCTAGGCATCCAGAAACCTAGCCATACAGATAAAGGGATAACAACACAAGAGGGATAAGGAAGGACTTGGAAAAGAATATTCATAAACTTCTCTAGGAAAATCGAAAAATACAAGAATAAAAAGAAGATGCTCTGAGAGATGTTGATCGTTAGCAGACGCTTCTAGAGGCTAAGAGATCAGATTATAGGGATCTATTCAAATCATGTAACGAAGGACGCTGTTAGCAGCAAGCTAACATGGACACCATTTTTTGAAGTTCTCCTTGTAAAACAATTATTATTTTGATAAATCGGGAATATTGTAACTCCTATTTTTTCGGATAAACTTTGTAATTAATGAGCCGGGGCTACAAACTTCCAGATTGTATCAGCCAATCATGTCCCATCTTTGGTAGAACTCAAGATTATTAGTTTTGACCACGCAAAAACCTTGGCTAAAGTATAAAAGCCAATTTTTGTAAGTTTTGGATAAGAAATACACAGCGTGAGCTAACGGTGCTCACTTCTCTCCTTCTCGTGCTTCCTACTCCCTCTCCGGTTCTCACATTGCGAATGCATTTGTTGCATTGCAACCGCTGGTAAGAGCTCTACGCATTGGCGTAAGCCATTCACAGTATTTCGTAGCTTTTGGCGTCGCCGACCCGCGGCCTAATTTCATCATAACTAGGAATTTACATGGTCAAATAAAAAATTAAGCATAAGCAAGGTATTAGGACATCATTGCTAAGCATTTAGATGCATTTTGGGTCGAAAACGACTAGGTCAAAAATCCACTACTGTTAATAATCACGATTTTGGAACTTGGACTAAAGTGGGGTTTGAGGCCATAGACATGTGTGCTTAGGTCTTATAAACTTGTCCTAGAAGTTTCGTTACGTTGGATGTCATTTGATGTTGTAACGGATGTGAATTGTTTGCCAATGAGCGATTGGCTTTTGGTGATTTTAGTCACTTGAGTGTAGCTTGAGTTAGATGCGAGTTGTTACTTGTTTTCCGAGAGATTGACAACCTCTTGTAGCCTCTATGCACTAGTCGAGTCAGCTTCGTCCCATGGTTTGACAAATTAATCGTGGTTCTCGCGAATACTACAATAAGATAGGATGGTGAGGTTAGACACGCTTCCCACATTTGGCACCACTTTCGGGGACGAATAGACCTAAACTAGGGAAAAACACGCGCGTCTTGTGTAGTTGTCCTTTAACTTCCTCTAGGTTCACCTAGAGTAAAACTTTCTTTTTAGAGACCGCATAGCTTAAGATTGTCGTCTTTTGCTGTGTAGAGGTAGCTTGGAAGTAATCGTACTTGCTGAGTGCCTTTAGGATTGTAGGATTGTAGATTTAGATTAGGATTTGGAGGATGATTGGTAGACGATATAAGTCTTAAGATCAAGACTCTAAAAAACATAAAAAACACAAGAAAACGAGTGTTTGTGGACACTTTACACAAACCCATTGCATGAGAAACTAGGAGTAGGGTAAGTAGGATCCGAGGTGGATCTCAGAACATTGCTCTCTCTGAAAAAATCAAGTGTGAGTTGTTATTAAAAGTTGCAGAATTTCAGGTCTACGGCTAGAAATAGGTTAAAAAGACTCGAATCTACTCAATCCGACTGGAGAGTAAGCCTAAGAGTTGTCCGAACCAGTGGGTAAGCTCAAAGACACTTTGAGGTAAAAATTTCAAGAGTTGGCCAAAACTCAGATTATTTACTTTTTCTTGACATTATAGGCCAAATTGTCTGCAGACACCAAACATTTGACAAACCTGGTCAGAATTGGTCCAAACTTGTTGCAATTTGCCCAAAGACTCTAACAAGTTGTATACTTGCCAAACCTATCAAAAAAGTGTAAAAAACTGACAAAAGTAAATAATTACGATTATTTACTTCTGCTATCCAGAGACATCATTTTTGAATTTTGAACTTATACAGTGGTAGACCAACATAATATAAAGCCACGGGGCAATTTTGGGTTCAATCAGATCAAAATTGTTACATGTACACTCGGTTTACAGCTTGCAGATTAGACCTTTCATTTTTGCTAAAGTCGAATTTGAAAGTCAAATTTTGACTCTCATAGCTCGATTTGAAGTGATACACACAGACCAATCACGAGAGTTCTCAAGAGCTCTATTGTCTTTATATAAGAATAGCTAACTTGATTAAATTTGTACAGGAATCAGGTTGCAGACGAGGAATCAATGGCTTGACAGAAAGTTGCAATTGAATCGAGTGGAAATTGACGACAAGTCAATCCAAAGGTGAGTACTCTATCCAGGGCTTCATAAGTCTATATGAACCTTAGATATGGTCGTGTACTACGAAATCAGGGCATACTCGGAGAAACCTCCAGTAGAGTATCAACCAAAGAAAGCATGAATCAAGACAATTCCTTGCACACAATTCCTGAAGAAGTCTCATACACTTTTTTAGATTCAACATTTGAAATGTCTTCTTACTTGACTCACTCGGAAACCGGAACAACAGTGCGCGATAAGCATATACTATCTTTTTACAAGACTAACCGTCATGGAGCCCAGGTTTACTTTGACCCCAACGAGGAGTATGCTATTCGCATTGATGACCATGGTATTGAGTTCGAAGAAGAGGTTAGGGCAAACAAACAAGGAAAAATGTACATGGATCGAAACGGATTTCAATATTTACAGGTCAAAAACCCTGTCGTGATAGACAAATGGGGGTTATAAGTAAACACTATAATCCTAGATATGTCAGCAAAAGAAGGACCACAAACTTTAGAATTCGAGGGATACGATCAAGTAGACTTGAAGCCTTTGAAACGGCTTAGTACAGATAATCCTAGGATCGGAGTCTATTGTTGGGAAGATAGAAACATAAAAGATCTTTTGTGGACTTCTCATGCCAAACCAGGATAATTACGGCCATGAAAATCAACTATAGCTTCAAGATCAAAGATAAGGGATCAGCAGACCTACCAACCTACCTATTTATGGATTGCTATAACAACAACTTTGTTATGATGACTCTGAGGAGGTAGAACAAACCAAATACCAAGGGTATTCCATATGGATTGGATATTGGGACAAGGACCATAAACGATTCCAAGAGATAAATGGGGGTTATAAGTAAACACTATAATCCTAGATATGTCAGCAAAAGAAGGACCACAAACTTTAGAATTCGAGGGATACGATCAAGTAGACTTGAAGCCTTTGAAACGGCTTAGTACAGATAATCCTAGGATCGGAGTCTATTGTTGGGAAGATAGAAACATAAAAGATCTTTTGTGGACTTCTCATGCCAAACCAGGATAATTAACGGCCATGAAAATCAACTATAGCTTCAAGATCAAAGATAAGGGATCAGCAGACCTACCAACCTACCTATTTAGGGATTGCTATAACAACAACTTTGTTATGATGACTCTGAGGAGGTAGAACAAACCAAATACCAAGGGTATTCCATACGGATTGGATATTGGGACAAGGACCATAAACGATTCCAAGAGATAAACACCGTGAGAGATCATCTGAGAGTAATGTGAAGAAACCAGAAACCACCTCATCACGTAGAAAACCGGGTGACACTAAGGCCAGTCCAGGGCTACATGAGTCACTATTTCCAACAGACTGGTTTGAAGGACTCGGAACAGGACCAACTCCCAGAAGACATGGAGTTGAACCAAACAGACGTGTCAGACCAGCTGATTTTAAAAATTGGGTCAGAAAATACAGTGGATCAGGGGATCCATATGACCACTTAGCAAGCTTTAAGCAAGTGCTAAGAGTAGAGCGTATATTCGATTTCCATACTCAATTCGAGGGGTTTGGAATGACATTAGAAGGAAAAGCATTGACATGGTTCCAAAATATTCCACCAAGGTCAATCATGGACTTGAACACATTAGCTCAAGGATTTGTAGCTGCTTGTTCCAAAACGGGGATTAAACATAATATGGTAGCTCAAATCTACAGCTTTAAATAGATACATGGTGAGTCTGTTAGGGATTGTGCAACTCGAATGAAACAATACATTGACAGATGCCCCGAGATGGAGATACCTGCAGAAGAACGACTTGTATCTTTGTTTCTGGAAGGATTGCTAAACAAAGAACTTCATGTTATACTCTATAGTAAAAGACATACAACCCTAGAAGCGTGTAAGTATGATGCTATTAACCTAGGAGACAATTGCGAGATCTTCAATGAAAAAGATGTCCCTAAGGATAACCAAAGTGAGAAAACAACATCCACAAAACCAGCACGTGGGAATGGCTGATGCGGCACCACTCTCATCCATAGAAGATATGCTAAAAAAGATGAACAACATGATGAACAATATGCAAAAAGCACCTATGAGAGGACCAGGACAAGGGATACCTCCATAGGGACAACCAATTAGGCCACAAAAATGGTGTGCAATTGAGGGTAAATGGACTAACCATGAGACCCATGAGTGCTACTTCAGACCAAAGTATGATGGGAATGTTTAGTACGTGCCCATGAGGCCACAAGGACAACCCATGTACATATATCATGCTAATATGGCCCAAGCTCAAAGACCACCAATGGGTATGTAAAGACCTCAACCTGTGTTGGGACAACAATCTTCGTATCTAGGACATAATGCAGTGCCTGTAAAGTACATGCACTCTGAAGGAGTCATAGATGAACAAACATTAGTGCCTGTTACACCCTATGCAGAGCCTAGTCCATCTACATTAATGGTAGAAGGAGATTGGTATAGTCCACATCCACCACCAATGGAAGAAACCATGAATTATGTTCCACTAGAACTCGCATCCATGTATTATGTAGCTAATCAAGGTGTCAGACCTCCCATGGGAAGACCCATGATGAAGCCTAGAACAGGAAGCTGTCATAACTATGGTGTTGATGACCATTGGAAGAACGAATGTCTAGAGCCTGACAAAAACCTAAAACCAATTGAAGCCTATTGCATACAATGTTGCAAAAGGGAGGACACTTTTTGGAAAATTATCCTAAGAATCCTTTGAACAAGGGAAAAAATGTTGTAAACGTAGTCCAAGTGGTGCCTAGTAGCTCATCAAAGAGTGAACCTATTGTTCCAATCAAGGTAATCACTAGAGCCCAGGCAAAGAAAAAGAAACACAACTCCTTTGATTATTCAGAGAACACAAAAATTTCTTCTCAAAGAATCAAAAGGAGCAGAAGCAAAAGATATGAGATGAGAAAACAAAAACAACGGGTTGAAAACGAAGAGAAAGCAAAAATGCTAGCCCAGGACAAGTGAAAGAAACTGACAGTGAATTCAAGGAAACAACCATGAAATCTGGAGGATCCATTCTGGTTGATAAAATTTTTGAGCCTATTAATGTTGCCTTGGAAGCCTACCAAGCAGGACTTAAAGAAGGCCAAAACATGGAAAACAAATGGAAAAACTATCCATCTCCAGACATGGAAGCAACAAAGCTGGAGGCTTATCAAAATTTGGTAAGAATCATGCAAGAAATGCTGGATAAACAAAAACCCAAGCTTGAAAGTATTGCAAAACCTGAAGAGCTTGCGGTAGAAGAAACGGAAGCAAAATCCGATGTGGTGGTAGAACCCCACCTTGAAACAAATAAACCAGTGCTTATAGTGCTTGACAGCGAAGATGCCTTAGATGGAATTCCATTCGTAGAGGAAGACTAGCCAGGACACCTATGGGAAAAAGTGAGAGAGATCAATGATGGGAGCCTAACTTTAAAGTCAGCTCCTATAGAGGAAGTCTGGTTGGATAACCTACCTTGTGATATGAACATTGATTTACAATCCTTGTACGGGGATTGCAGATCGGAAGCTTCAGGAATGTCTAAACCTGGACATTAAAAACATTACCTTCTTACTTGGGAGATAACGAAGATGAATACATCGTTTGCAAGATCACTCAAGTAAAGAGAGCTGAACAGACCCTAGAAGTAGACAACATTCATTCAATCATGTCTACACCCATCCGATGCACTCTTACTTTGGGAGAACTGTTAAAACTCACACCATACTTGTGGAATGATTTACAGAAAAACCTAGAGAAGGTGGGGATAACGTGGTTAATCTCTAAGAATTTGGGAAAATTGAAAAATTAAAGGGAAAACAAAGAGATTCGATCAGTTCCTATGAACAAGGTCGGAGAATATTATGAAGGGAAGAAGGGAACACCACCCTCCCAGTGAAATATAATGACATTGAAACCATGGCAATACTGGATAGTGGAGCTGGCATAGCCATAGCCACTAAAGCAGTATGGCAATCCTGGGGACAGCCAGCCATTAGACAAACACGAATGAAATTACAGTTGGCTGACGGACACATTGAGAGACCACTAGGGCTACTTGAAAAAGTGATAGTCAATTCTTGTGAATTGAATATCAATACACCTTTGCTATAGTAGACTTTGGGAAAAAACTCAACTATGAAACCATATTGGGAAGACCTTTCATACGATAGGTACAGCTTATCCAAGATTGGGGAAACAACTATCTATACTTGAAGCATGTGGGATCTATAACAAGAGTCAATCTAAAAGATCACACTTATAGAGATGTTTTGAAAACACCCATCCAAGAGTTTGATTCAGTCTCTTCGGCTGAAACTAAACTCCCATCCTGGTTAAACAAAGACACTCCTATTTGGATGTACGGAGCTTCAGAAAATGGAAGCTTAAGACGAGAAGAATGTATCCTAGAAAGAGACTGCACAGACGAAGCCTACGTACCTGAACCCTTTCCAGAGCATTTATTTGAGCCATTCGAGTGGACTCAAATTTTAGCGACAATGGATGTATGTGTGAATACGTCTATGCCTACTCAATTTTGCAATGAGGATGGCTACGACATAATTCCCATCCAAATGATGTCAATCCTCAACATTGAAAACAAAAATGAGAAACCCAAGGACTTGATGAAAGCTCAACAAGTCTTTTTAGATCTCTATTACGATGCAACTGATGAGTTAGATGAACACTCAACTACCTCAGAAGATTCGGGGTCAGAAAAAGAGGATACGAGAGCTAAGTTACTCTTAAAGGGAGGGGAGGAAATTTTTTTTGACTTTCCAAACCAAAAATCAAGAAGACAAAATTGGTATAAACGAAAGAGAGACACCAATATCGTGAAAACACAACCTATGCCATCAGTCTCTAGTAAAACACAATTCCTGATGCAGATAGATGCTAATGATTGTGTCAAGGACAAAATAACTGGCAAATATCCTTTAAACAAAAACTCAGAAATGTCTCAGACATTGAGAAAAGCAAGGAAGGGAACTAAATCTCGGGATAAAAAACCACTCATGACCAGAGTCGAGCGGAAAAAGAAATATCAAGAGTTGAAAAAAACTCTAAAGGAGATATACACAACTGAAATGGAAACCGTAGAAGAGGATGGCAAGGATGGAATGCATGTTCCATCCCATTACAAAAAGTATACTCTCCAAGATCGGAAAATCATAGTGGAACAACCTGTTAGAGAACTACAGAAACAAAGTGAATCTTACAAAGGGCCTGAAAACGCTAAAAGGGTAGACTTGGATGAACTAGGAGAAGAGCCTAGACCTGCTTACATTGCAAATGACCTAACAGAAGAAGAAGAAAAGCTTTTGCTGAGCTTGTTAAAGGAATACCGAGATATCTTTGCGTGGTCTTACAAGGATCTCAAGGGTGTTGATCCAGAAATCTGTCAACATACTATACCCATGAGAGATGATGCGAAATTAAGTAGATAGAGACCATACACTTATAACAAAACATTTGCCAGGAAGATCAAAGAAGAGATTGAAAAACTAAAAGAAGCTAAATTCATTTACAAAATTGAACACACAGATTGGGTATCTCCAATTGTGGTAGTACCTAAGAAGAATGGGAAATTACGAGTGTGTTAATCTCAAAAAGGTGAATGCAACCATTAGAGACAACTTTCCTCTTCCGATAACTGAGCATGTTTTAGAACGAGTTGCAGGGAAAGAAGCTTACAGCTTCTTAGACAGCTTTTTGGGATACAATCAACTTTTGGTTGACCCAGGGGATCAACATAAAACTGCTTTTGCAACAGAATGGGGTATATTTGCCTATCGGGTTATGCCGTTTGGGTTAACTAATGCTCTAGCCACGTTTCAAAGATTGATGAGCCATGCTTTCAAAGAATATCTTAGGAAATTCTTAGAAGTATATATGGATGATCTATGCGTACATTCATCAATCCGGGCTAATCATTTTGAACACCTCAAAAAGGTATTCGAAAAATGTAGACTTTATAGGATTTGCTTAAATCCTAAAAAGTGCACATTCATGGGAAGACAAGGAAAAATTCTTGGACATATAGTGTCTAAAAATGGCATAGCTACTGATATTGAGAAGATTCATGTCATTGCTGAATTGCCTAGACCAACAACAGTCAAGGGGGTACAAGCCTTCATGGGGCATTGTGGATATTATCGAAGGTTCATCTACATGTATGCTATTATTGCAAAACCCATGTATAGCTTGATTACACACTTTGAGTGGACTGAGGCATGTGAAGAATCCTTCATGAAGCTTAATCAAGCTCTCACCTCAGCTCCAATATTGAAAGCACCAAATTGGGATAAGGTATTCCACGTACATGTAGATGCTTCAAATTTTGCTATCGGTTGTATACTAGCTCAACCAAGAGACGGGAAAATTGACTTTCCTATTTCTTATGCTAGCCGACAATTGAACATGGCAAAAAGAATTACACCACCATTGAAAGAGAAGGACTAGGAATGATCTATGCCGTTAAAAAGTATAGACATTACCTATTAGCCAACGAGTTTGTGTTCTTTGTGGACCACCAAGCTTTGTTGTATTTGGTCAACAAGCCATGCAGCACAGGGAGAATAGTGAGATGGTTCATCATTCTACTCGAATTTGATTTCACTGTGGTTGTAAAAAAAGGCACTACACATCAACGAGAAGATCATTTGTCAAGGATTGTTTTAGTGGAATCACCTAAAGGGGTAGACGATGATCTACCAGATGCCTATTTGTTCTCCATGGAAA
The DNA here is from genome assembly GCF_014529385.1 of Adiantum capillus-veneris. Lineage (NCBI taxonomy): Eukaryota > Viridiplantae > Streptophyta > Polypodiopsida > Polypodiales > Pteridaceae > Adiantum > Adiantum capillus-veneris. Next base: position 143,655,307 of record NC_140933.1, on the reverse strand, counting down.
TGATACCTAGATGGTCGGAAAACATTGTGTCCTTGATGACAATAGCTCAAGTGGATTCACAAATACCACTTCCTATCACAATCGATTTAATCGAGCAATCGGCTATGTATCAATTACTAGCTGGAAGGCTATACAAAAGAAATCGGGATGGGATATTGCTTTTATGCATTAACCCTGAAGAAAAAGAACAATACCTAAGTTAAGCACATGTTACCATAGTAGGACTTCACTTTGCGGAAGACCAAAGTATACAACAAAGGCTATACAAAAGAAATCGGGACGGGATATTGCTTTTATGCATTAACCCTGAAGAAAAAGAACAATACCTAAGTTAGGCACATGTTACCATAGTAGGACTTCACTTTGTGGAAGACCAAAGTATGCAACAAATCTTGAGACTTGGAGTATTTTGGCCGACTATGAGGAGAGATGTTAGATCTTTTGTAAAAGATTCCCCTCAATGTCAAAAACAAACACCCATTCCTCATGTAACATTGTTTCAAATGTCACCTGTTCCTAAGTGGAGTACTTATCTGGTTACTTACTTATCGAGCAGAACATTTATTGAGGATATGAGTAAACGCCGTCAAAGAGAAATTGAAACTGAAGCAAAAGACTATGCTCTTTTTGGGAACCAATTGTATCGGAGATGTAAAGATCAACATTTGCGTCTTTGTGCAAATGAAAACGAGGATATTCCGATTATAGAACAAGCACATGATGGATTAACTAGAGGTCACTTTTGTGCAAGAGCGATCTTGATGACAGGCATATGGTGGCCAACGCTTTTTGCAGATGCCAAAGAATATGTTCGAAGGTGTGATGCTTGTCAACGAGCAAAAATGCCAGCACGAGTAGATAGCATGCCCTTAAGACCAATGATGGGGGCTAGAGCCTTCACAAAATGGGGTATAGATTTTGTTGGACCGATACAGCCACCTGCTTATAGAACCCAAGCTCAATATATCATTGTAGCTATGGACTATTTGACCAAGTGGGCCGAGGCTAAAGCGACTCAAAAGAATGATGCCAGAACCACTGCTACATTCTTATATGAGTATGTATTCACGAGATATGGACTGCCAATAGAGATTGTCAGTGATCGGGGAACTCATTTCCTCAATGAGGTAATAGAGTATTTGCTTAATGAGTTTATGGTCATCCATAACAAATCAGCACCCTATCACCCACAAGCAAACGGACAAGCTGAGCATGCAAATAAAATTCTTAGCTCGGTGCTGACTAAAGTGGTTAGTTCAGGAAGGACAGACTGGGAAATGAATCTCCATGCTGCTCTATGGGCTTATCGAGTTTCATTCAAAACATTTCTAAATGTTACACCCTTTAACCTTGTTTATGGTCTTGATGCCATACTGCCAATAGAATTTCTATTGCCGACATTAAGGATACCACAGAATCTTGAGTAGACTGGACATGAATTGTCAGAAAGACTTGAAGATTTGGAAAAGCTAGACGAGCAAAGGCTAACTGCTGTAGCTCATATCTATGCACAAAAGCGAAAACAAAACAGTTTTTTGATTCCCACCTAATCACAAAAATCTTCAAGAAAAGGGATTTAGTTATAGTCTATTCCCTTAAGCAACACATTCCCAAGTTTAAGAAAAAGGGAAACGGACCATTTATCATTGAGGATGTATCTTCAAGTGGAGCAGTAAAATTGTCCACCCTAGATGGTGAACCAATGGCTAATTTGGATTAGTAGATGTCGTTTAAAGAAATATAATTTGCCACTAACCAATGAATTGCTAGAGAGAATGCATGCAGCCAAACAAAGAAAGATCAAACAACAGCAGGTTATTGATGAATCCCAAGAGGAAGCTAGGCTTCGGGTACTCAAGCGGAATGCTGCTCTCAAGAATCAATAGATACCGATTCCCATCAACACTTTGGAAATAGATGATCGACATTGGGAATTACCTAAAGAAGCAGTTTCAACAGATGATGACTGGTTAGATGGAATGGATCTCTGCATCAAAGTACAACTCAACAATCATAGCACCAATGCTTTGGTAGACACAGGAGCTAGAGTGAATGCAGTCAATTATTCCACATACAAGAAGGAAACAAGTCAAGCATTGACAGCAGGAATCGCGACAATCAAAGGATGCAACAAGAATCCAAATCCAACATTGGGAGTAGTCAACTTGAACATGGTAGTACATGGATGTTCATGTCCTCATCAGTTTGTATGCTTGCCAGATGAAACATGAATGAGACGATGATTCTTGGAATTCCCTGGGTGCGTACATACAAAGCAATACCAGATTGGGATACGAATCAACTAAAGCTATCACCCAAAGGAGGGCAACTCATTGTTCCAATTTCACCAAGCAAGGAGGAATGGAAAAGAAGCAATCAACAGACCAATCCACGAAGCCAATCTTCTCCATCCCCTCGAAAATCAAATACTACATGTAGCATGCAAAGAGTCAGGCAGATTTGGGTACCAAAAGCACAGCTTAAGGATAAACCGATTCAGATTTGGGTGCCTAAGACTTCATCGAAGAAACAAAAGAAGGCTCCAAGGGTTCGAACACAGAATCAAGCATCTCAGAGCAAGGAACCTAACATGAAAATGGTTTGGAAGAAAAAAGAGCACTTATCTTCTCCACAACCCGTGAAACCAATCCAACAATGGCGAGTTAAGTCTCAAAAAACTCCACCACACCATGCAGCACCAAGCCGATCGAGCTACCAATGGAGAGAAAAAGCTCGACAACAATCGAAAGTGCTACCAACAGCTCAAGCAATCAGAGTGCTAAAGCACCCTGATGGTACAATCAAGCAGAGAGCACAAAAGCTACAAGATTTTCTCTTTGGAAGACATCAGCAGCAAACCTTGACATCGGAAACCCTTGAGTTAATTACTCAAGACTCAGCTCTTGCACAACATATTGGTTTGAATTGCATTGATCTTCATATCATGGTAGAGCCAATCATGGCTATGCATAGACACAATTGTTCAACCCATGCACACACCCGTCCCGGAGTACGCCATCTAGGAGGGGTGGAAGGATACTAAGTACTAAGTAATTAAGGGCAATGTTTGAAGAGGAGGAAAAAGTTCTATGTTAACGTGTGATTTTTTGCAAAATTACCTAGTAATGCCCTTATAATTCATCATCAAGGAAAAATTCACTGATAATATCTTCCCGATGAGTGTAAATAGTGTATATACTATCAGAAAAATCATTAAAAATAGTCATTTTTTGGATATTTTTCATCATTTTTGCTATTAAGGAGGCTTAAAAATAGAGAAATCCAAAAAAAAAACAATAAAGCTGTGTTTTTCAAATGATTTTCTTAAATATTGGATTTTTACTTTACTTTTTTAGAGCATTTTGCTATTTTCTTTGATTTTTTCAAATAAACAGGTCAAAATTAATAATAAATAGCAAAGAAGCTCAGATGGAAAAATGGAAGACACGATGGTGACCAGAAAGACAAGGTGGACAAGCACAAAAATTTTCAATGAAATCAGAAGATGGAAGCGGGAAGCCTAAATTAGTTGACCAAGCCTACTTTTGCAAAATTCTTGCAGAATGAGCTACAGGAATCCGATCAGGGAAATTTTTGAGTCTAACATAGATTTCACGGCTTAATAGGACTAACGGGGGAATTTGGGGAAATTTGGTTTGGGAAGTTCAGGTATAGATATCCATGGTAGGCTAAAACCACCTCATTTCCACTTGGAGCCTTTGCAGAGAGAGATTTCGGCCTCTTTCGCGTGACATTTTCGGAGCCCACAGTTGACTATTTTCAGCGCCGTCTCACACGAGACATGAGGGGTAGGTTCTTTACTCGATAATGATCCATTTTGTATGGCCGGTAGCTAGTCTAAGGCCTTAGAAAAAACCCTAGAAACCGAGCAGTGCACAAAGACCTACAACCTAAAACTGACCATAGCGGCTTGCCAGCTTGACCAAATTGGATGGGATTTGAACCATAGCATGCCCAAACATAATAGAACCTTTCTATACCATCAGATGACCATTCGACTGGGGTCAAGGGGGTCCCCAGTAGAAAAGTTAGGTTTTTGGCAAATGCCAGAATTCCGACCTGACTCCAGAGATGGCTTGTTAACGAGGTCCATATACAATGTATATGATTGGTTTGGTGAAATCCATCAAGAAAAGCCCTCGAAAAGTAGAAAACGGCTCGAAGGTTACAAAGCGTCAAATTCGACATACGAGGCCAAATTGACTCCAAATGAGCCAGAATTGGACAGGTTGCTTCACGAATATGTTACGGACAAGTCCAAAGCCTCAAAGTTGACCGATCAACCCAACAGACAGAGTAGTCATAAAAAACTATGATTTCAGAGTCGACAGAGCATAAAGTGATGCCGGCATGACCAAACTTGACCAAATTCAATTTAGGACTTGTATTAGGTGTATAAAACATGTCTAGGTCAAAATTTGTGGGTTTTGCGAAGTTTTTGTCACTGAAGTTAATTATCATGATTATTTACTTTTACATTAGTTTTGCTTGGAAATTATCAAATCATCTCACCTATCATGTGTACACACCTATTACATGTGAAAAATCAAGTATGAGCCAAAATGACCACCCATTACTTGTAAAATTGCCAAAAAACCCAAAGAAGTCTTTGCAAGCCAAAAATTTGGGTTGTGAACAACTTTTCTTGACCCAAATCACCTCATATCTCATACCCAAGGTCTATACCATGCCTAAAACCAATTTGTACCAAAAAATGTCAATTTTGGAAGAAAAGTTAATAATCGCGATTATTTACTTTTTGGTCAAAATTGGAGAATTTTGATATTTTGCCATCATACATCCAAAGTACATGTTGCGATAAGCCCACTAGCCAACTTTGAATCAATTTGGAGTTCAAAATCTCAAATTTCCTTTATATCTACTATTTCAGAGTCCTGAAGGCAAAATCTGGTACCATTTTCAACCTGTGCATCTAAATGAGCCCATAATTCACCCAGAGCATGTATTGGGTATATACTTCAAGCCTATAAAGCCAAGTTTGCAAAAAGTTGGAAATTTTTCTCAGTTGTAAATAATTGCAATTATTTACTTTGGTTGCAAATTTTTGTTTTGACCATACAATTTTGTTCCTTGCATGATTTTATGCATCTTTGCTTGTTCAAAAATTGATTTGAAGCAATTTGGACCAGATTGTCAGCATTTCAGTCTAAAAGAACATTCCAGAGAAAAATCCGACAAATTTACTAACTTTGCACTCTATTCACTGAACATGAGCAATGCAAGCAGCGGAGAGGGCCAAGAAGAAGCTAAACCAGAAAGAGAAACTACAAGAACTGCCTACGTATCAACTAGACCCCGAGTCGGTCAAAGCAGCAAAGGCATCTTACCTTTCTAGAGAACAGCTGGAAGAACACCACACCACGGTCTTCACTGGCAAGTTCAAGAGTGAAGAAGGGCATCAAATGGAGTTGCAACTCCTGCCTAAAGAGATCTATGATGTAGCTGCCAAGCCAGAGACAAAAGAGGCTAACCGCAGATTGGGGCTCAGGCATTTCTATGAACAAGAGCCTTGCAGAGTGGACTTTCAAAAAGCGTACGAGTTTCTATCCACCATCAAAGAGGACAGAACCGCACAAATATCCGACACCCAAGGGAACAAGGTCGAGGTAGTACTCACAAAAGAGATAGTGGCAGAGACACTCAGATTGCCCATTGAAGGAATGACCATGTGGGCAAGAGACAGGAAAACCGCAGGCACATTTACCAAGGAGATAGCCGCGGCTACATTCGCCAATCTTATCCACAAACAGGTGGAAGAGCCAGCCCGCTTGTACCATCAACACTTCCATTTTCTGGCAAAAAGGCCACCAAGGTACACTACACCAAATCACGCCGTGGCCACCACCTTCACTTAGGTTCTTAAGTTGACAACAAGGCAGCCTGTGGACCACGCACAGTATGTCTTGACAACCTTGAAGGGCACCAAGATGGAAGGCAAAATCGCATACTTGGGCGCGCTAGAGGTGTTGACTAGAATAGCGTATCATGCCATCGGCATGGCCGAGAACCTACCGCCTGCCCCTAATCAAAATACATGGATTTTGGTAGCACAACCCTCTGCACGAGCTACAAGGTTAGGTAAAAGGTCACAGAAATCAGATGATGAGTCAGCTGACAGCTCACCAGAACGGCACAGTAGCGAGAGCCCTGACAACAAAGAAAAGAGAGCTCGGAGAGAAGAGATGAAGAGGAAAGTTGTGGCTGCACACCAAGAGGAGCCAGCTCAAAAACAAGCACGTTTTGAAAGAGAAAAACAGGCTTACCAGCGCAGTAGGCAAGCACAAGGGAAGGACCCAGAAAAGTGGGTACCCACAGGACTGAAAGGACCTCGAACAAAGCATCATACCAAAAAAGAGGCAGATGATCTAGCTGAATATTTAGAAAGAATGCCAACAGGACGAAGCCCTAAAGCTAAAAGAGGCTGAAGAAGATGCAAAGAAAGCTGAGGAAATGTCTACACAAGAACAAAGCCATGGATCTCCCCGACCCACCTCACCGCCTCCGGAACAACAAGACCAACCCATGCCTAGCCCACCACCATCACAAACAGGCAAAGGTACCAATGAAGAAGCAGAAACTGAAAAAGAGAAAGATTCTGAGTCCACCCAATGAACAGAATCTACACAAGAAGCTAACCACCCTGACGGAAAAAAGGAAAAAGAAGCCAAGCCAGAACTGGAGCAGGCAGCAGAAGAGACTCAAAAGCCGAAAGAAGAAACTGATAAGGAAGAAGATATAGACAAGGAAATGGCTACACAAGAACAAAGCCATGGATCTCCCCGATCCACCTCACCGCCTCCGGAACAACAAGACCAACCCATGCCTAGCCCACCACCATCACCATCAGGCAAAGGTACCAATGAAGAAGCAGAAACTAAAAAAGAGAAAGATTCTGAGTCCACCCAACGAACAGAATCTACACAAGAAGCTGACCACCCCGACGGACAAAAGGAAAAAGAAGCCAAGCCAGAACCGGAGCAGGCAGCAGAAGAGACTCAAAAGCTGGAAGAAGAAACTGATAAGGAAGCAGATATATACAAAGAGCCTACCACTACACATGAGACAGAGCCCGAGCCAGAGAAGGAAGAAAGGCCGGCACCTGAAGAGACAGTAAGGGTTGAGACCACACCATCCACTTCTACTCAGCCAGAAACTACCGAGGCTTCAAAGCCTTAGGATGGCCAAGAAGAAAACCAACCATCTACCTCCACACAAGAACCACCAGCAATTATGACGCATCCAGAAGCAACACACGAGGCTGCAGGCACATCCGAGCTGGCAAGACAGGAGGAGTGGCAGTCAAATGATGAAGTGATAATACAGGTCAATGAATATGCACATCAGATGCAGGAAATGACGGAGAGACTCCGTTCAGCAACCTTGAACCGCAGCACAAAGGCCAAGGAACTGGAAATAGTGATCGACGCTCTTCAAGGAGAGCTAGAAGACAGGATGACTATCATCACTGATCTCCAAACGCAAGTGCAACAGCTGAAGGTAGAAGCAGAACATCATCAGATGACCAGAGATAAATAACAAAAAGAAATGGAGGAGCTAGGTGATCTCCTCACCAAATTATCTGATGCCTGCAAGGTAAAAGACGAGTAACTGACATAAGTCACGAATGAACTTCTTACGACCTCTCTGTCAGCTCAAAAAATTCAAGTGAAGTTAGATGTTGCCAATGCTTCCCTGCAATATTCTGAACAGAAAATCAATGATCAGGCCATTTTCTTACGATAAATCAGAGAAAACCCAGCCGTGGCCTCGATCAAGGGAACTGATGAAGTGTACAAGGCACTTGAAAAGAAAAACAAGGACTTAGAATTGGAATTAAAGCTTGAACAATCACAGTGCAGAGACCTGGCACTGATGCGGGTTCAAAGAGAGGAGGAACTCTTAAAGGAGATAGCAGAACTCAAGCGGATAAATCAACTCCTCAAAGATGGAAATCCAAACACGCAGGAGGAGGCAAGCACTTCAGAGCCACCACAAATAGACATTCCCTTGGTCTTGTTTGCTGAGTTTGAGACGCAGTCCACAGCAGAGCCGAGTGGTGATGAAGATTTTTAGATTCACATCACAGATGTAGATACAGTGCCAATGGTCCAGCTGTCAAAAGCTGAAGAAGACACACTGAAGGAGAAGATCACCTTAGAGGTGGATGAGCAGTGGAAAGCCACTATGGATTGGGAGTTGAGATTTTTACACTCTGTCAACGTCACTCAACTCACTCCCAATCAGATCAACACTCCATGGCACCAACAATCCCTGCCGTACCCTCTCATCAAAGTAGAACTATTATAGGTAAAAGAAAGGTTGTACAAGGATATGCAAGAAGATGGCACAGATAAAGACCACCCAAAGTGGAGGTTAAGCTGGCTGAACAAGAATCCGAGATACCTGATTCTGTTCACAAGAGCACCTGCAACCCTACAAAGAGATCCAACATTATGTCCTGTACCCAGAGTAAGGACATGGCAATCGCATGAAGCACTGCAAAAGAAGAGGCCAACTTGGCTCAACTTCCCCAGGCTGCCAGCTCCAGAGAGAGGCCAAGCGACAGAGGAATACATGGTGAAAACCCTAATGGGCGCCATGTCATTCTTCAAGAGTTTGCCAAATCTCTCCTGTGCAATGTTATATAAGATCTGCAGGATGCTAGTCACATGCATACAAGTTTTCAATGAGCCTGAGCAAACAGGAGCCCCATGGCTCTCATTCTTGGAAGGAAACAAAGGCTTATGCTATGATCTAAGTGGGCAACCTTCAGAAGAAATCCTTTACGGATTCTATGCCAGATCCATGTTCCTGCCCTCGAATAATATGCTAGCCTTTGAAGAAGTATGCTACACTGGATTCTTCACTTGGCGAACGAAGATATTTGCGCCAGTGATAAGCAACCTAACATCCAGGTTTGTAGGCTACTCAACGGTGGAACTGAAGAATCAAGTCACCATACAATTTCTGCAAGTGCCCGACAAAGAACGAAGAATCAGACATCAGAAGGCACTGCAAGCACTTAAAGACCGCCTTGCCAGCCGTCAACCCGAAGACTACTTCAGTCCATAAAGCTGTGTCAAGGGACGACACACATGAGGAGGGGGGGGGGGGGGGATGTTGGCAACAAGCTAACACGGACACCATTTTTCAGAGTTCTCCTTGTAAAACAATTATTATTTTGATAAATCGAGAATATTGTAACTCTTATTTTCTCGGATAAACTTTGTAATTAATGAGTTGGGGCTACAAGCTTCCAGATTGTATCAGCCAGTCATTTACCAACTTTGATAGAACTCCAGATTATTAGTTTTGACCACCCAAAAACCTTGGCTAAGGTATAAAAGCCAATTTTTGTAAGTTTTTTATAAGTTTTGGATAAGAAATACACAGCGTGAGCTAACGACGCTCACTTCTCTCCTTCTCGTGCTTCCTACTCCCTCTCCGGTTGTCACATTGCAAACGTTTGTTGCATTGCAACTGTAGGTAAGAGCTCTACGCATTGACATAAGCCATTCACGGTATTTTGTAGCTTTTGGCGTCACCGACCCGCGGCCTAATTTCATCATAACTAGGAATTTACATGTTCAAATAAAAAACTAAGCATAGGCGGGGTATTATGGCATCTTTGCTAAGCATATAGATGCATTCTGGGTCGAAAATGACTAGGTCAAAAATCCATTGCTGTTAATAATTGCGATTTTGAAACTTGACCTAAAGTGGGGTTTGAGGCCATAGGCATGTGTGCTTAGGTCTTATAAACTTGTCCTAGAAGTTTCATTACGTTTGGATGTCATTTGATGCTGTAACGGATGTGAATTGTTTGCCGATGAGCGATTGGCTTTTGGTGATTTCAGTCACTTGAGTGTAGCTTGAGTTAGATGCGAGTTGTTAGTTGTTTTTCGAGAGATTGACGACCTCTTGTAGCCTCTATGCACTAGTCGAGTCAGCTTCGTCCCATGGTTTGACAAATTAATCGTGGTTATCGCTAATACTGCATAAGATAGGATGGTGAGGTTAGACATGTGTCCCACAGACGCTATATCCTAGAAATACATCTACCATAACTTAGTACACATTGTAGATAAATGGGGACCTCACCCTTAATGTTTCTAATCTTGAGACCTTCATTGAGATAGTGCAGGCATACCTCAAAGAAAAAGCAGGACAGTACGCTAGTTAATGAAGCTATCATTGAGTATATTGACAACCATCAATATAAGGATGATGATTATGAGGAAGATGAGGTGGAGGATAAAGATCAGGATCGGGATCAACAACACCAGAAGAAACCCAACAACAATGATGATGATGATGATGATGATGATGATGATGAGGATCGAGCATGTGGTCATACTACTGGTTCAGTGGTTGGGGGGATAGCAATTGGGAGTACGCCTCTAGATCAGGATTCAAGTAGCCCAATAGCTCATCATAAACCACCAGTAGGAGACAATCCAAATCCACCTCAGCAGATTGGAGGACAGGAAGGCCATACAGGTTCAAGTCATTATAAATAGAAGCAATTTTACAAATCACTGACTCTAAATCTGATCACAATCACTCTACTGAGTTGCTAGCACAAAATAAGAGTCTACGGAGAGCCAAAAGTCTTCAAATCAAGAAATTTTTGGATGACGATTCATTATACTAGGATCTAGAAAGATTTCAGATGCTTTATGTGGGAGCAAGATGGATGGTTGCAAATTGGAAGTCATCCAGCTACCACGACCAAGCAGTTTGTCAGTTATTTGTACATCCTGCATGTCTCCAAGTGTTGGAAAAAATTCCAGAATGGGACCTTACTATGAATGAAAGAGTAGTGCATCCAAAGGCTATAGAATTGACCACAGAAAACCTTAAGTCGCTTGGGCTTCAAGTAGAAATGTTGTTGGGTAACAAACCTATATACAAGTGCATGACTGAAATTAGGTAGCAATTGAAGGAGATGCTGGTAAAAATGCAAAGTGCCAGAGGTGTTCTAAATCTCAGGGTCAAATATTTTTTAGAGCACAATGAATCTAGCATCAGAGGACCCAAGACTAGAATGACTATCAGAGAATAGGAAACACATCTGAAGAGTCTATTTCACGTAGTCATGCTTACAAGGAAAATGATGCAGTAGGAGAATCAGACGGTGCTAATTTTCTAGAGTTCATTGTTGATTCTCCAGCACTGTTGTATGACATCCTAGCCAAAGAAACTGAGTTGCCTTGCTTCTTTTCATCCACCTCACATTGAGCCAGCAAACCAAAAAAGATATCTTCAGATATCTGATGGGCTAAGGACTTGGTATGAAGAAGCCCAATTACTTATGACATGTTTGTATTTGTTTTGGAAATGATGTTTCTTACTTAGATCTTTTATTTGTTGACATGTGGATGAGAGAGCAAAAATTGATTTTGACTGAGACTCCTCTCTTTGGGAGGGCTTAACGCATTAGCAACAACTCTCAGTAATGGATAACTTGGCTCTTGCAAAACAATGAAGAAACGCAGTCAAATGATACGTAATTTGAATTGTAGAATATCGTGAATCCTACAGTCTTTGAATGCAACTTGCACCCGCGGCTCATGTAATGGCATATCTCCTTGAGCATCCACAAGACCCCATGTAAATCCCCCCTCCTCCTCCCATGCTTTTGATTGAGGGGTCTGCGAGGCAAATATTCTCGTGCATGGTGCACCTCCCCTCCGATGACTCCTCAATGAGGTGCGGGCATCTCACTGTTGCGGTTGGTTGAAATGCATCGACAACACTGGGCGGTGGAATCAAGCACCACAAGGGTGGTTCTATCCTTCGAGCCGTACCCACAGGGATTGACTTTTTGCATCCCTCTCGCCTAAAGCTAGTGCCATGGTGTCAAGAAAGGGCTCCCCCTTGGGAGGGATCGGCCTCGCACGCACCCTCCTACAAAAACCTCATGCATGGACCTTAGATCAGGTAAGACTACCCGCTAAGTTTGAGCATGTCACTAAGCAAAGGAAAAGAAACTAATGAGGATTTCCCTAGTGTAAGGTATGATCTTTGTCCTAGAGTCATTAACGCGTATGAGTGAATGAGAGAAGAGGTGGAATTATCCCACAATTAATGGTGTAAGGCTGTAGAGGTACTTAAAGCTCCTTTCATGAATAAACAACCATTCCAAGTTTGCATTACATATCTCTTGTCTATGGTGAGGTTGTGATGGGTTAGCATACTACTCAAGATCGTGTTTATGAGTCCAAGTTAATCTATCTTGGAACCTAATTCGCTTGAGTAACAATCTAGCCTACACACACTCACTTGTGTGCACAATGTTTTGTCTGTCACCCACCTTAGCTAGCACGATCCCATTCCCATCAAGTGGTATCGGAGCCATGGTATGTTAGCTAGGTTTATTGCTATGCATTTGTGTGCTAGTCTGATTAGCATTCCCTAATCTCTATTTGCATTAGCTTAACAATCCGATCGAATCCCTAATCACCACTTGGACAAGAGCATGTTCACTACCCTTTGGTGACTAGGTGAGGAGGAACTTCTAATTAGCATTGTTTTCTTTGGATTACATTTAGATCTGTATTATTGCATTGTATGCTACTCAATTTTTGCTTACATTCTGCTCTTTTTTAGCTTACTTTGCTACATTACTGCTCTCATTATAGCCTACATTGCACCTTGTAGCTTATGTGTGTGTGTTGTGCTTCACAACGACATTCCATAGAGCTCTCAAATGCCAAAATTGCATAACATTTAATGTTTTGATTGTGCGCACAAAAGCACTAAATTTTTAGCTTTCGTTTGACTGTCTAGTTGCTAGATTGGGAGGAGATTAGAGCCCCTAATCTTTTTCCTAAATTTGGTGTGTGTGTTGTGTGTGAAGCCCTACGAGGACAAGTTTATCTTATCTATTCTTGGGGCAACACTCACAAGCAAAGCCATGAGGACTCAATGGCTAGCACACTATCTATAGTGTGTTGACTTGTGTGTTTGTGGGTTCAAAGTGAGCGATCTTACTTGGGCAACACGGGTGAACATTAGCAAGATGGTAAATCACAGCCTTTTTGGAGTTTGGGTCTGCTAGATATGTTTCCCATGGCAGCATTTCCTTTGCAAGAGCATCGGCGCAGATGGACTTCTCCCTCGGTGGTGAATTGCAACTTAATCATTTTTTTAGCTCCACAAGAGCAGAATCCCACGCATGACTTGCCACTGCCCTTGCCTCTAGATGGTCAGTCGGCTTTGCCCTTATAAGGCCCACGTCCCGCGGTTACAACTTGCAGAGCCTGAGCTCTTCCCCACTTAGAGGATCCATTCCCACGGTGGAACCAGCCTTCCTCCAAACACTCTTGGCAAGGACCCATTCACGTGAAGAGGAGTTTCAAGCCACAAGAGCACCTTCCTCGCAACCTCGGTTATGAAGAGCTCCAAATCATTGGCCCTAAGGGGTGCATCAAAGGCTCAAGGCAAAGCAAGCATTCAAAGGAAGTTCAAACAAGTTCAAAAAAGAAATTGTGAGAAGAGGGGCTTCACCCAAAAGGTGAAGAGGTACTTGACATGAGCAAAGCGATAGTCTTTTGGGAAAATTCCAAAGTTTAAATATTTGCATCCAGGCACAATTTTATGTCATGTATACCATGCCTGTTAAGGCATCTATGACGAGATCAAGCTAGAGGGGAGGAGCAAAGGATTATCATGAAGTTTCCATGTGTTATGCACTTGGTTTACATGATTTTGCACAAAATTTATTTTTGTATCTTGGACAAATTCTTGCATCCATATTTGCATGCACTCAAGGCAAAGTAAAAAGATCTTCTATGATGTATGGAGTTCTAGACACTAGCCTTAGAGAGTCTCCAAGTGCCAAGACCGCTCCAAGGAACCATGGGGAAAATCCAAAATTCACTTCGAAGGGAGGGAAAATAAGCAGTGGAGAAAGAAGCAGTGGCAGTAGCAATAGTAGAGGCTACAAAGGCAAGAAACCTATAAGAGGATCAGCTCATGTGGTGGAGGAAGAAGAAGAAGATAAAGACAAAGGCGACAACAACCTTGTCTATTATGACAACATACTCTAAATATTGTAGCCTCTCTACTTCAAGGGGAGGATTTTTTGTCATCCTTTGTGGATATGTATTGACATCCTGTGTGGATACCATGTGTCATCCTTAGTGGATATAGAATCTTCAGTGTATTATCTTAGTCCAAACCCCAAGAGGAGGATTGTAAGGTATGATTTTTGTCCTAGAGTCACTAGAATATGAGTGAATGAGATAAGAGGTGGAATTATACCAAATGTAATGGTGTAAGGCTATAGAGCTACTTAAAGATATTTTCATGAATAAACAACCATTCCAAGTTTACATATCTCTTGTCTATAGTGAGCTTGCGATGGGTTAGCAAACTAATCAGAATCATGTTTATGAGTCCAAGTTAATCTATCTTGGAACCTAATTTACTTGACTAAAAATCTAGCCTACACACACTCACTTATGTGCACAATGTTTGTCTATCACCCATCTTAGTTGGCACGACCCCATTCCCATCACCTAGTGGCGATGAGCGAATCAGAAAGAGCCTAGCTTGAAAATCATGCCGCCTTGCCGTGCAAATTGTAGTCTACAGAGGCATCCTTTGCGACGGACTGAGCCCAAGTCTCCTAAAAAGGGGCATCAGAGAGGGTGAGAGACTCACCGAGCTTGAACCCTATCTCTCCACTAGGCGTCATCGACGAGTCGGGGGCTGTTTAGAATGTAAACAAGTACCACGAGGGAAAGATGAAAAGGACTTTGAAAAGAGAGTTAAAAAGTGCTTGAAATTGCTAGGAGGGAAGCAAATAAAGGTCGCAGGTGTGCCCCAATCGGATGTAGAATAGTGTTTGCTGGTCCACTAGTGATGTGGAATCTTGGTCAACATGGGCTAGTGCAACGAGAAAAGAGTGGGCTTTTGTCAACCTTCAATGTCGTCATGCTAGTTGAGAACAAAACACGCGCCATTCATGGCGAGCTTTTGGGCACCTGTATGCTCGAGAGGCTGACATTTTGGGCTTTTCGTCTGAACAAGGATTTCATTAGCGTGTTCATAAATGCGTGAACACATTAATAACATAATTTATGTTGTGATCACATCTATATTCACACAACTTTTGCAATGATCGGCTTAAACTTGGTCTGCATGTAAGCTCTCCGGGATTTAGATATTCTCGGTAGGGCCCAACGGGTATTTTAAATACCCAACGAGGCCTGTTGAGAATATCTAAATCCCAACAAGGTATGTCATAACTATAAAGAGAAATGATTAGCCACATTTTTAGCTTTTTGGGAAAGATTGCCTTTGTTTAGAACTCCCGGTTGGCTAGGAGGGTCCTTTTGGAAAGAACGTCCTCATTTTTGGAATGATCATCTTTACTTATAGGCTTGCCTAATGCTACTGAGCCACTAGTCTTCAGTTCTTTGAATTGTGGGTAGAGTGTGTTTTGTAGCTAATACTTGGGGAGATTTAGGGACAAAGTTGGAGTCACTTGAGCTTGTTTGCATTTGAGCAACACAGGTAATTTATATGTTGTTTGCTCCCTTATGTTGTTTTATAAATGATTTAATGGAGCTAAGTGTCCTACTTAGGGATTAGTATTGGTTCTTGATATTTGATATTATCCATGTTAAACAAGGGTCTACCTATGCTTGCATTTGAGAAACACAGGTAATTTATATGTTGCTTTCTCCCTTATGTTGTTTTATAAACGATTTGATGGAGCCAAGAGTCCTACTAAGGGGCTAGTATGGGTTCTTGATATTTGATATTATCCATGTTAAACAAGGGTCTATTGTCTTATACTAGAGTATTGGGCAAACATAGATCCTTGGTTTGATTGGTGTAAAGTATCCTTAATTGGGTACAAAAGACATCCTTCATTGGGTGTGCCATGTGCATTGTATGTATGCTATCAATTTTATGTATCTTAATTTGAAAACACACATTTATATGGTTGAAAGATTACTTGCATTTATCATGCTATGATGCTCGAGTTTTAATAAAAATTGATATATGTACATCTACTGTGGGACGCGTGTCTAACCTCACCATCCTATCTTATTGCAGTTTAGCGAGAACCACGATTAAATTGTCAATCCATGGGACGAAGCTGACTCAACTAGTGCATAGAGGCTATAAGAGGTTGTCAATCTCTGGAAAACAACTAAACAACTCGCATCTAACTCAAGCTACACTCAAATGACTGAAATCACCAAAAGCCAATCGCTCATCGGTAAACAAATCACATCTGTTACAGCATCAAATGACATCCAAACCTAACGAAACTTCTAGGACAAGTTTATAAGACCTAAGCACACATGCTTACGGTGTCAAACCTCACTTTAGGTCAAGTGCCAAAATCGCGATTATTAACAGCAGTGGATTTTTGACCTAGCCATTTTCGACTCAGAATGCACCTAAATGCTTAGCAATGATGCCCCAATACCCCGCCTATGCTCAGTATTTAATTTTGAAGTATAAATTCCTACTTATGATGAAATTAGGCCGCGGGTTGATGACGCGAAAATCTACGCAATACTATGATGTGTTTACGTCAATTCGTAGAGCTCTTACCTGTGGTTGCTATGCAACAAACGCGACTGCAATGTGGCAACCAAGGAGGGAATAGGAAGCGCGAGAAGGAGAGAGGTGAGCGCCGTTAGCTCAGGCTGTGTATTTCACTATCCAAAACTTGATTGAAACTTTACAAAGTTGGCTTTTATACTTTAGCCAAGGTCTAAAATGTGTAATGTCCGGCGCCCAAGACCTTTGAGGCTCCACACTTATTGTATCTGCAACCTAGGTTCACTAATTGACCTATGTTTTACACCTAGGAACTCTTATTGAGCCGTAACACGTTACAATTATCACAATGGCTAAATAAATTGGAAAATTACAATACGTGACCATTTTGGGAAAATGTGAAAAGTGTGTAACTCCAATCTTCAGTGCTTCTTCATATTCATCTTCAATGTGCATCCATACGTGTTCAGTCTTTAGCAGCTCCTGTTAATTGACATTGACTCAGTTAACATTCCCCCCTTTCAATTTTAGTGCCCGTCCTCGGGCACTATTGAGAAGTGTCCGTGGAGGCTGTGGAAGGTTTTGATTGGTTGTGGATGGGCTGATCGTCTTCATTTGTCATCAAATTTGTTGATGAGGTTCACTTTGCTGCAGCATCTTCATTGGTCCAAATATGTCTAATGTGAGAGATGATGTTGCATTTGTCCATTGTAATAGCATAATGATGAGTCTCGTGTTTATTTATGAAAAGTATGTACAAGAGAAGTAGAATGACGAAGTTCTAGATTACGGTCTAATACTTGGATGACCAAAGGAAAAAAAACCAATGGAAAAAAAGTGCCTTTGGGATACACGCATTATTGGAGTACTTATTAGCATGGGAAATATTAATAAAGTACTCAAGGGATTATTTGCTGATAGATATGGAATTTAAAAAGGCAGCAAATATGAGAGGGTAGCATGATGAAACATTGGTGTCTCTGTTGTAGTCCAGCCAAGGTGCATAGGTGGAAGAAAAAAAAGAGTGTCTAATGCATATGTCCAATGATGGGACATCCTATATCTGCATACACAAAAATGGATGGGAAACAATATGTTGTGCAAGAAAGATTTTGAGGGGTTCTTCAAAAAGATGGTGTAGCTATAAAAGCATATGACATGGCTTTGCAAGTTGGCACCCCTTTAAGGATGGTTTTCGTTGAAGAGGATATGTGCTCTCATCTTACTGTGCATTGTGCGTGAGTGTTGGACTCTACGACACTCCACCAATTTTAAGTTAATAGACTTCGACTCTTATGCTCATCTCATCCAGCATGAGAGACATGACTTTAGATATGCTCAACTCTTCCAGATTTAGCGTAAGCCTAATAACTACGACTCTTAGCACAAAGTTTAATATGACTTGAAGCTTTGGGACTAATGCTTTGCTCATTTTATGGCTCAGCAGCCCGACTCTGACTATGCCAAAGAGCATCTTTTTTCACCCTGGTGACTTGACTTTTCAATTCTTGAGCTTACTACAAACATTTCTTCAGGTAAAAGTAAGATTGAATACTCAAAAAGAGGATTAATGAAGGACCAAGTTGGCATTGAAGATTTCTTTGCCATACCTGTTTTATCATCTTTGACTCTGCATTCTCATTGGTTGGGTTGTCCTTCCTTGACTGTGAAGACTC
Organism: Adiantum capillus-veneris; assembly: GCF_014529385.1. Classification (NCBI taxonomy): domain Eukaryota; kingdom Viridiplantae; phylum Streptophyta; class Polypodiopsida; order Polypodiales; family Pteridaceae; genus Adiantum; species Adiantum capillus-veneris. The sequence continues at coordinate 143,637,059 of NC_140933.1, read as the reverse complement.
CATTATCTGTTTGATTCTCCAAGTAGGCCTGTTGATAGGAGTCTTTGATGTTGTTGTAGGCATTTGTTCATTATCAGAATTTGGGTTGGGTTGTCCTTCCTTGACTGTGAAGACTCCATTATCTGTTTGATTCTCCAAGTAGGCATGTTGATAGGAGTCTTTGATGTTGTTGTGGGCATTTGTTCACTGTCAGAATTTGGCTTTTGACTAGGAGAATTGGAAGACTTAGGAATCCAAATCTCTTGATGACCTTTTTATCTCCTTTGTTGACTTTGCTTTGCTCTAGTTTTTGTTAAATTCTTGAGATCTTCATGCAGGTCTAGTGTAGTTGCAATTGGCTTGCGATTGACTGGTAGCCAAATCTTTGTATAGCTTGTGTAGAACTCTTGTCCTAGAGGAACATTCTTTGAGATCCATCTTTGCTATGTATCCTCTTGAGAGTTGTGGTAGAATTCATCATCTTTCAATGATGTTCTGTTGTATACCTGCTTCTTAGGTATCCTAGGATATTGTCGAGGTTGATACCTTGTGGGCCTTCTTTCCTGGGAGGGACTTGAAGTTACTTCATATGCTCTAACCTGCGGTTTTGGTACCCATATCTATCTATTACCTCCATAGTACTCTTGTTATTTTAAGCTCCATTGTGATGCTATCCATCCCATGTGTTTGTCTTTCTATGTTGATTTCTTGTCTTTAATCCAAACAAGATCATTGACTTTGACTAAACTGCTTTGAACAAACATTTGCTTGACTTTCCTTTGCTTTCTTGAGTACTTTGGTTGAAATATGTTTGATTTGTTGGGTGGCTCCTTAGAGCGTTTAGTTGTGTCAACAATTGATGTGAAGTTTTAAAAGCTTGACTCGCTTGAAGAAGCTGATCCATGAGGGTTCTTTGATGTAGAGGCATATGTTGTCACACCTTCTTTGCTAGTTGATGGAGGGTCCACTTTAGCTTTACCTTTGTCTGCAAGGTTTGTCTTTGATCCTTGTGAATTTTGCAACTCTGAATGTCGCATTAATGGTACCTGCAAATGTTTCTTGCTACCTCTTGGAAAAGAGAGTATTAACATTGTATCTTCTTTGTAGGCCTTGTGTTGATCTAACCACTGATGTCCAAGGATGACATCTGCAAGCATTTCCTTTGAAGGCTTCACCTGAAACTTCACCTGCTCTTCATGATTTTGGATGCTAAGGGTAGCAACCATTTCATTTTGACTTGTAGCCTTACCCATGATTTCTCTATTACCTAGCTTGTCTTGAGTAATCTCTAGAATGTTTTAGATGTTGTCTAAAACCATATTGCACTTTGCTTCATTATCCAGTAGAGCATCACATTTGACACTTGCTCCTTTTATACTATTGAGAACTACAGCTATCCTTGTTGTTGGTTCTATTGAAGATCTTTGTTGAGCTTTTGCCATGGTCTCATCTTGATCTAATTGTGTCTCTATGGAAGGTGACTTGAGACTCTGTTTTCCAATTTGACTTACATCAGCTGATTCAACTGGCAATGTTTGGATCTTTGGACTTCCTATTGCTTCCTGACTTTTTGCAACCTCATTCTTCTTAACTTCTGGCTTTGGTGGCATTCTTTTCGCGTGGTTGCATTTTGCTCAGTTTGATTTTCACTTGCTATTGCCTGATTTGCTTTAAGCTCTTCTGCAGTTTTGTTCGATGGAGATGAATCATCTTCAATAAGCTTTGCTTTGGCATCGGTCTCCATTTTAACTGTGCTCGAGGACTTTGTGCTGTTGTCTGCGGGTGACCAGTCTTGGTCTTCATTCTTTGTTGTCTTTGAAGATTGCATCTTCATTGAACTCTGTATCTCTTGGAAATTTTGGGCCATTGGCATTCCCATTATGTAGTTTGGCATGTCCTTTGCTGTGATCACATGAAATTGAGCTATGACGGTCTGTGAACTTACTTCAATGGTGGTGGAGATGATTCCCCAGCATTCTGCTCGTTTGTCTCTAGATATGCTTACAAATTCAGGAGCATCCTCCAGTTGTGGTTGCCCACATCTTTTCCAAGTGCGAAAAGACATGAGGTTCTTGTCTAGTTGAAAATCTAGCTTTACTTTGCTTGAGAGCGTTTCTTCGTTCTCACTGGTGATCTTGCACTTGATCTTCTCAGGATTTCTTTCAATATTGATTGCTTTTGTTGTGGCAGTGTCCTTTGGTTGAGCTTCTTCTACATTGGCTTTGTCCTGATCACCTGCTTCCATTACTGTTGGCTCCATTGGCTGTAATATTGCACCTTTTTTCAATTGTTGAGCATTGTGTGTCTGCATTTGAGTAACTTTTGATCCTAAAAGATTCACTGCACTTTCTGGCAAAATTTGTCTCTTTGGAGGAGATTTTGGTGGTGACCTTTGTGTAGATTTTTGGACTTTACCTTTCATTGATTTTGACTTTTTTGTCACCTATTTTGGCATCTTGAGGCTTTGCATCATCTTCAGATAGTCCTTGACTTTAGGTTTAGCATCCGTAAGGGCTTGTACAAGGTCATGATCTTGTTGATATTCGTTACCATGTGCATCTCGATATGCATATGTGAGTTTGGTCTCATGCAATTACTTGAGCACTATGGGATTTTTGGCTTTTGGCTTTGACTTGTGGAGATCAACTAAAACTTTTGCCCTTGATGATCTTCATAGAAGATTTTTTTTGCAGATTTTGATGGGATTTGGGTTAGTGGGAAACTTCTAACAACCATATGATCTTTCAATGGTTTTTGCTTTGAAGCGGTCTATTGGCTAGAGGCTCTAGGGCTTCTAACTGACATTGCAATTCCTAGTACAAGAGCTGATTCTGGTGGATTTGCAGCTCTCCCCTTCCTAGGGTGATCACTATAGCCTGGTTCATTATGAGAGTTCAAAATTATTTGGCTTTGGTTTAGTCTCACCTTTTGGGACTGTGAAGGTACACTTTGGGTAACAAGGTTGACGTTTGGCATCTGTAAACCTTCTACATAGTTTCCTATGTATCTCCGTGAAACATGAAAAATTATTCCCCAAGTTAAGCTGTACATAGCATTATCTTTGCCCTGATATTGTCTATCCCATGGGTCTCCTATGATATGAGCTTTTGTGGTTTCAGGACCTAAGGAATCAAAGATGTTAGACTCTTGTCTATATCTACAACTGTTTTGGTCAAAGTATATGCTCATTTGGTCACAACATTGAAGCTTAATTTTCGATGGAGGAGAGTTTGGCTCTGAACAGATTTTTGGGTTCACTCGGGTAATATCCTTCAGCTCTAGAGAGGATGGGCTATAATGGATTCTTTCCTCTAAAATGAACCATCCTTTCTGATCTATCACTGGACGTACTTCTATGAGCTGGTATGTGGGCCATTCAAACACTGGTTGATCCTTTTTGTACAGTTTCCCTTTTTGATCTACATAGTGTGCATATGAATTATGTGTACCATACAATGCTAACAACATTCTGTTTGACGTGTCACTTAGACTCGTGAATGATTACACACTTGGGATAGTGGATGCAAAATCATTTGCAAACCTAACAGTCTTTTCAACCTTTGGTGATATTTCGACACCTTGACCAAATTCATGCAAGAATTTGTTGTTCAAAGAATCAATTTTAAGCTTTTCAGGTGCATATGCATCTTTATGCTGATTTTGAACTTGCAGCGTTTTTACTGTGCTTCTAATGATAATGCATAATCATCTGATTGCATTAAAAGTGAAGAGTTAGATGCACTTACATCGAGATTTGCAATTTCAATTTGCTCTGTACTTTGCTTGGCAGTTGATATGTCCTGTTGTCTAGATTTCTTGGACAATCTTCAGAAAAATGTCCACCTTTTTGTCCACAATCTGAGCAATACGCCATGACTGGTGGTGTTTCATTTGGATCTATCATATCAAGCTCCATTTGAGAAGTTTTTGCTTCTATGCTTGCCAGGTTTTCGGCATCTTCTTTCAAAACACTGAGCATCAAGCTGTCGACTGCTCTGTCTTGACCTTTGTACCATCTTTAGCTTGGTTAACTATGTGCACTTGTCTTGAAATACTATTGTTTCTCTCATTTTCTAGGCCCACAAAAAATTGCGTTGAGAATCAAGCTAGCCAATAACTTTTGTAGTTGATACATTCTTGTACATAATTGGATATCAATAGTGGCTGGTGAAAGGATGGTCACAAGGCACCATAAAACAAAGGAAAGAACATTATTCATATTTCTAAATAAAGGGCATTTAAATCTAGAATGTGAATATGAAACATATAGTTGCTAATAGTACAATCAACCTTTATAGAAATTAGGAAGAGAATGGGATATAGGAGGGCCTCTTATTTGGAAGTTTAAGTAAGTATTTAAAACTTAATGAATCTTTGAACAAATTTCAAAATGGTGGGGGAGGTGGTGGACTTTAGGACATATGCAAAAAAGTTCCTTGGATCAAGTTAGTGGCTTAGACCACACATGTCATGGTAGATTTTGGTAATCTCGCCATAACTTATGTATACAATATGAAATATTCATGGAAGTATAGTAAGTACTTAAAACTTAATGACTTTGACCAAATTTCAAAATGGTGGGGGAGGTGGTGTACTTTAGGACATATGCACAAAAGTTCCTTGGATCAAGTTAGTGGCTTAGACCACATAGGTCATGGTAGACTTTGGTAACCTCACCATAACTTATGTATACAATATGAAATATTCATGGAAGTATAGTTTTAATATGTTAAAAACATGATAAGACTCATATTTGATTTCAAAGGACCCAAAAAAATATTTTTGAAAAAAATAGAAGTTTATGCAATAGTTGCAGTTTATTGCTGAGCTTAAATGAGTATTGAATTCCATCAATCTTTATTGAGATATCGTAGAAGCTTCACATTTGTACTACAAATGGTATTTTTTTAAAAAGTTGAGCCAACTTAACAAGTCTCCAATGCAACACATTCTTCCAAATCTTTTTCGAAGTGACCCCATTTTCTCAAATAAGTAGACTTCTTACAAAGAGGGTACACAAGACTAAACCCTTTAGTGAACATGCCAAAGAAAGTTTAAAAGACAAAGTATAATACGACTCAAACCATAGAGGAACAAACAGTTGGAGAGAGTGAAGAAAAAAGTACAAGAACGATGTCCTTGTATGGAAACAACAATCACCTCCTCCCACACCACCATTGAATAAGAAGAATAGGAAATGGAGAGTCATCATAGTGGCTTTGCATGATATAAAAATATATTAAAGAGCATGAATACCATAATACCCAAAGCTCCATACTAAAGGCTGAATCATGAAATAATTAAGAATTTTCCTATACTACTAAAGTCCAACAGTCTTTGGAATGTCGTTGACAAATAGAAATTGATGACCCTTTATCACCATTGCATACAAAGTGAGTAGATGAAAGCGTGGAACCTCCTCCATCACCTCATCTTTATCTAGTACTTAAGTTATGTTGTCCATCAGGTTAGAGTCATGAAGGAGCACAAGCTTCATTGAGGCCTCTTCATGTGCTCACTTATATCTTCAACCTCCCTATCTCTCTTCATGCTCTTTCCTTTTTTCTTATTTCTCTATGTATCCTCAAGCACTAGCAAAGCTAGGTCCATGTCCCAATTAGGAAATTGGATACCTATACACCTCATGCCCAAGTCGATGAGGCCATTGTGATCATCTACCTTGTAGGCCCTCTTAGAAAGCCCTTTGACAAATTTCAACAGGCAATATCAAAAATTCTTGTCAGATTTGTACATATGCTTTTAAAATCAATCGATAATTATATGGTGTAAGCCCTTTAAAACGATTCATATTCACACATGTGTGCCTCCATGTAGAACTAATTAGAATTCACTTAATTACTAAAAACTGAGTTTAAAAATATTTTTTTGTGGAGAAGATAAATAGAGAACTAAACTTGTGTACTTGCAGAATAATACAACTCTTGGATGCCATTCTCTAAGATTTAATTACTTTTAAAGTTGAAACACCCAGAACTTAAAAAACTCATGAAATACCAAAATAATCACACCTAAATTGAATTAAAGATTAAAAGAACTTAAATTAAACTTTAGAATCAATAGTTATGCATAGAGTTGGGATGTAATACAAGTTTTCATTAAGATAAGGCCCTGCGGTTGAGCTTGTACAAGACATATATAGCAAAAATGGTTGCACTTCTCTATAGGAGTTTTGATGAGTCCAATTTTGCATACATTACAATTCTACCCAATGCTTTGATGCCTTGCCTCAAGCCTAATTTGAATATGATGGTACCCACTTTTAAGGTCGATCCTGCTGAAAATCGCCGCACCCTCTAGGAGGTCAAGAATATCATTAATCCTTGGAATAGGAAATCTATTCTTGAAGTGTTGCGGATGCTCCTACTTGAATGTCTTGAAATGATTTGAAATACAATTGTCTATCATTCTATGTGACTAGAGCCTCATAAAAGGCATGTACAAGTGCCCAACTATAGCTTCAAGAAGAGGCCAAGAGTGAATGGTGGTCGGAGAATTGAATGGTAGTTGGAGTTGTTGAATGTTCATTGGAGACAAAGCCTTGGCTGAAAATGGAAGAGAGGCTTTGAGGCTAAGGGATTTTATGTATACCATAGGGCGTGAAGGCCAAGGTATTGTTGAGCCGAATGGTGGGTTGTCATGGAAATAGGGCCTTTGTATGCAAACCCAATAAAGTTTTCTAGGTAAGAATGGTTGCTTAAACTTTAAAAGAATAAAACAAAGCTCACAGGTGACTAGGCAAGGCCACACATGGATCATGTGGCGTTAACTAGGTAGTGGGGTCTACACAGTGCAAGGGCAATCAAAGTCAAGGTGACATGCACAAATGAAGACAAAGAAGTGTGGCGCCTTGCAGGCTTGTGAGGTTTAATGGCCTAGGTAATGAGGCTTTGCATTGACATGAGGCATTGGGGCTTCAGTGTCAAGGGTTTGTAGGTGCAAGAGCTAGCAAGGTGTCAAGGCTCAAAGGATGAAGAGTAGGTTAAGCACCTTTTCCAGTTTAGTTGGCTAATGACAATGATGCTGAGAGTGCCATTGAGAGGTGACATGAGCGTGTGGGGCACTACGAGCATTGAGTAGTAGATTAACATAAAAGCAGATGCAATTTTGAGCAAGATTCAATTTGTCAAGGCTTGAAAATTAGACCATTAATAAAAACCCTTTTTGTCCTAAAAGTGGTTTCCACCACTAGACATTGAAGAAGAATTTTTGAGCTTTTGTGGCACACACAAAAGGAACACACACCTAAGCCAGGCAATAAGAAAAAAATTGAAAGCTTTAACAACACAAGGATTTAATCAAGATATTACTACTTAATGTTTAAGCAAAAATAGGCACCTTTTTTACACACGTACACTCCAATGTTCACTTAATGCTTTCAAGCAAAGTCAAATGGCTTGAAAGAGCATTAGGAAGAGAATGGGGTCTAGGAGGGCCTCTTTATTTGGCAGTTTAAGGAAGTTAAACCTTTAGTATTAAGAAAGTAATCAAAGGGCATCTTTTGAATTCAAACAGGCAAAACGATTAGTTTATTTGAATTTAAAATTTTCCCCCAAAATGGAATTTAAAATCTAGACGGTAAAACCATATCATGTAGCATATCTATGGAAAGATCTCAATGTGTAGATTGCAGATCTATGATCTCCGCTCAAATTGGAGATCATATGTGGAGGTTATGGAAGGCCGAAAATCATAAAATTGTCCACCTCCTTTTTTGGAGAAAAAGTGCATCCTTTGACTACTCTTACACATCTCTTACACACCCACCATTCTTTCACAATGGCGTACACCTATTGGTCAAAATGTTAATCACCTCCATAAGCTCATGGCAAATAAAGAGGCCTTCCTACACCCCATTGTCTTCCTAATGGCAAGAAGAGTAAGAAATGCGCACACGTAATCAAGAAAGTCTTAAAAGAAAAAAAACATACACAATCAATCTAACGCTCAATCTAATTATCCCTAAACATTGGCTAGGGTAGTTGCCATATAGACATGCCCAAATCCAATGATAGAGATTATTACAATTGAGTTACACTATTCTATTCTTAAAACAAAAGAGTTATGAATTGATTTAGCACACACACACACACACACACACACACACACACACACACACACACACAGAGCACTAAATCTAGCATAGGGATCTAGCTGACATAATTAGGAGATACTAATTACTTGTTGCAAGCTTTGATAGCACATATAAAGCTATGGCCGATAGACCAATGAGGCATTCATGGTTGCACCATAGCCAAGAGATAATTAGGAGTAGATTAGAGAGTGAGATCAATACACAATATAGAATGAACATAGCTTGCTTGATTGATAAGAATTGGAGAGAGAGTTACAAGCTTTGGATATTGGCCATTTATAGGATCAATGTGAAGGAGTGCAACCAATGATTTGATGGATATGCACCACAAGTGGAAATGGCAAGGGTCATGTGAGGTACCACAAGTAGCTTGCGGCTATCACAAGTGTGTAGCGTGTCTATAGGGAATGAGTAGCATGTGTGAGGCTTTATAAGTTTCATAGGAAAAATGTGACTATGCACTTAAATGGTGCATGCCTGCTTTTAGGGAGTGTTCTCACTATGAGTGTAAGCTAAGCCTTACCCCCAACACTCCATGCATTTTTTTAGATTTGAGTTGCATTGCCATATGCATACTTGGCTATGATGTATGGCATCTGCGTTTTGATTTTCTCTAGCCTAGTTGGCCTGTCATAGGTCTTGATAGTTCATGAATTTGCTGGCAACAAGTGTTTACAAGCAGTCCAACAATTTTAGTTTTGATGGGACTTTAAATGCATATGGTCTTAGGCATGACTAGCACTTGAGAGTGCTTGTGCTCTATTGAGAGCATTTACTCCCCGTAGAGGTTTGAGTTTTGTGATCTTTGCTTGCACACTTGTTGGTGCCTAATTGAGTGGAAGCACTCCACTTAGCAATTTATTACAACCCATGTATGTTGTGCTGCAAAATATAGCATTGTATACCATTTTGGAGCCTATTCTGGCTTGATTTGGTAGTCCTTGACATTTTTGAGACTCGGTCTAAAAGAGTTATTTTTTAGATTGTGGCAAGTCATTGTGTCTACATAGCTTTTTGTGAGGGTCATGCGCTTATCGTTTGTGAGGTTTTTTGAAGCCAAACACTAGGGGTCATGTTACCCAGTGTGAGGTGGATTAGGTTGTTGAAGATCCCTACTCGTGGCCTTGCTATAGAATATGTAGAGAGGGGTATAGGTGCTTTATGCCAAGTTGCTAGTCTTTCAACAACATTTTTGAGGAGTATGTGCAATTTGATGACCTATCAGTAATCTTTTATGGTTTATGCATTTTTTAAACTAAGTTTTGGTTAAGATTTTGATATTTGTATAGAGGAGAATCTACCAAAATTTTGCATGAAGTTTGCAATAAATCCTTAGTCTCACTCTCTTGCATCTACTTTTGTCAGTTATGGATGGATCTTGTGAGAAAGAAGAGTAGTATATCAAGGAGTTTGATGGTACATACTTCACAATATGAAAGCAACATATTCTTAATGTCTTGATCAATAAGGGCCTTGTAGCACCATTGAAAGAATGCACAGAGTGTGTTTACACTATTGATTAGTGAGAGAAGCTTGATGCTCATTCTATGATGACCATTCGCCTACACCTTGGTGAGACTATTTTCTTTACAATTATGAACAAGACTACTCCAAAGGAATTATGGGAGTCATTATGCTCACCTGGGATGGCAAGAGTGCCCCAAATAAATTTTTTCTTATGAAAAATCTCATGTATTAGCAGTGTTAGTCTTAAATGAGTTCAAGAACATGTTTATGTAGCTTACATCCAAGGGACTCAATTTTGATCATGAAATGAAAGATATTTACTTGCTATGTTCTTTGCCTTCAGTGTGGGACACATTTAACACTACCATTAGTAACTCCACCCCTAAGGAAAAGCTTGTTTTCAATGGTGTTACTAGTGCTTTTCTCATAGAAGAGATCCAACATTAGTCTCTTGATACTAGTGGACATGGTGATGCCTATACGGCTAGTGATGGTCGTCACAAGCAAAGAGGTCGTAGGCGTAGTCACGATCGATCATAGTATTGCAAGAATGCTTGTATCAAGAGTCATGGATGCGACCTACAAAAGGTAGAATGTTATCATTGTAGCCAGAAAGGAACTTTGAAGAAAGATTGTTGCATTTTGCAATGTGAAAAGGGTAAATCCATTGTAAAATATGACCCATTTAAGAGCAATGTGAAGATTGAAGAGCTCAATGTAGTTGAGTCTCCACCAGCTAAGGTTATTTCTAGCATCCTCCAATCATTAGATGTCTTGATATTTACTGCTAGCTTGAGTGACTCGAGTACCAATTTCCATGTTACTCCCCATAGGAAATGGTTCTCTAGTTGTGCTTATATGCATGGTTTGGTCAATCTTGGTAGCTCATATCAATTGATATTTGTGGCATTGATATGTGAAGTTATGTATGCCTAATGGCACTAAGTTTTATGCTTTGAGGTGTCAAACATGTGCCAAAGTTGACTAAGAGCTTAGTGTCAATCAGATAGCTTGAGGATTTGGGCTATACTACAATTTTTGGCAATGGTTTTGAGATGATTTGCAAGGGAAATTTGGTTATTTTGAAGGGCCAAATTCTGGCTCATTGTACTCTTTGTATGTCTCTTATGTGAAAGAGAATTTCATTTTGTTGTCAATCTGCCTTCAAATCAGTTGTGGCATAGCCAGCGTGGTCATATGAGTAAAAAAGGAATGAAGCAACTTCAACAAATGAGCTACTTACCTATCTTAAACTATTCTATTTTTAGCTTATGTGAACATTGCATTTATGAGAAAGACACTAGGATTACCTCTTTTCCATTGAATATAGAGTTAGGGAATCCTCTAGACTAAGTATATATTGATCTATGAGGACCTATGTCACATAAATCTCTAGGGGATCATAGCATGAAAAGGTGGTGCAAAAAATAGTGTCCTTGTTGACACTTCTTTGTGAGGCATTTATGGATGGTGCTTTAGCATAGTTTTGAGGATGTTCTTGTGAGACTACCTTTATGTTTATTTTTTTGAAATGTTGGCTCCAATCACTTTAATAATTTCTTGAAATGTCTATCAGTCTACCTTTCATGCATGTTGTTGCTGAGCGCCTCTCTCTCTCTCTCTCTCTCTCTCTCTCTCTCTCTCTCTCTCTCTCTCTCTCTCTCTCCTTGCATGTTGTTCAACAATCTACCCTCATCTCTCCTTCTCTTGAAGCAAGCAAGCATGGCTTGCACATTCATCTGCCTCAATGACGTCTACGTCCTGACTTGATGCGAATGCACTCAAAAACTGCAACCAACATGCTCCAACCTTCAAAAGGGCAAGGCTCTTGCCTACTCTACCCCATGTTGGTGTGGCTCAGATGTGTGGTCTCACTTATCTCAAGATCATGTCGAGGACAATCCAAGAAATGATGGGATGTCCCCTCATGGACACACTGATTACTCAACCACGATTCACTAGGAAGCCACACATATGATGCGACATTATTGGGCCATGATGAAATGAGAGAGTCACCAAAAAAAAAGAGAACAGGATGCATCATGCTTATCAACACTTGAAGATATGAGTACAATTTGCAAAACAATGGTGTTTTGCTGGCAAGAAGCTGCAGAAGGCATGAATTGTGAAGCTAAGAAAGCCATCTTTCGATTGCTTCTAGAGAAGCTAGCTTTTTGATAGCTGCACTGTGGATTAGACAGTCACCAAAGTCAAAGCATCCTTGTCTGAGGAGGAGCTGAAGCTAAAAAGAGCTTTATGCATGATGGTGAATAGCGAAGGGGATCCATAAAGGTCTATAAGCAATACAGAGATGGCGAGGTTCACAGGGTTGCCTTGACAAAATTTTGTAGCAGCTAATTCACGATTACAACAGGCTGAATCAGGAGCATTTCCATTGCAATTATGCCGATGTCAACAGCCTCAAAGTCATTGCATCACACAAGAGATAAGAGACATTGTGTTTTCTTTTTGGCAGAAGGAGACTCAAGTGTCCCAAACAAAAAGGATGTGTGTCGAAAGCGTTTGGGGCAAAAATCTTACATAAAGCATCCAACAAATTTTCTTGATAATTCCTAGGTATGCTTTAAAAGTGCTTGAATTATCTACTTGGCCCTCAAGGCTCGGTCTGAGCTTGAGGATTGGTGTATATTTCTGATGTTCTTAATACTATCCACTCACAATTGTGAGTTTTGCAAAAAAAAAAAGTGGTTGAATTATTTTGTTCTCTTGCATGCTCTAGTATAGGTACCATGCGTATAGGTAGTAACTGCATTTAGGTAGTATTACATCATGTATAATGTTGTCTGTGAATATTTTGGTACTCTTGGAGCACTAATATAAACTCATATATATTTTACTATCACCATAGAAAGCACCATCGGTATATTATATACAAACTCTTCTCAACCACCAATATATACTCATGGATCTCCTAAAATATTTAGAACCATGAAGAATACCTTCACCCTGGGTAGAAGCTAGCATGAGGTCAAACAACTACTTCAAGTATACATAAAGGCAAAAAAAGTGCATTGGTCCAAAGTGCATAGACTAGGTACTTCAGCACTACCAATTTTTCTACATGTACCTTGTAGAAATATATTACATCGAAGATTACCTAGAGTACCTACATGTAAATGCTAGTAATACTACCATGTCAACGGGTTTGGTGCTCAAAAGCACCAATGTAAACTCATAAGTTCTATTAGGGTCCTCTTGGACAATGAATGTGCATTTAATGGTAGTTTAAAACCACCTTTGTAAACTCATAGGTCCTTTACAACTATGACAGTACATACCAATAGGCTCTTTTGGGCTACTTGGAAGCTTCAAAAGTACCTTGAGTTTAGGTAGAAGCTACCATGTGACCACCAGCATGTACTTTTGGAATACAAACTCTAGGTATATAGGTACTTCAAATGTACTCTCTAAGGTACTTATTAAATTATCAATTTGAAGGATTTAGGTACTTTGCAAAAATTGGTACTTCATAAAGTACCATTTAAAGTGGCTTAGGTACTTTAGTACCTAACAAAAGGTTTAAAAAGTACCATGTTAGGTAGCATGTTCAATTTGCAATGACTTTACCCTTATCTTCACAGCCTCAAAGTTTTGATGATATTTTCTTTTCATTGGACGTGGAATTTTATAGGAGATTCCAAATGCAATATTCACACATCATGATCTCTCTCAATTTTTTTGAGGGATTGAAGCCTTGGTTTGTTGGCAAGTTGAAGGATAGGTACACTTGTTGTTGCATTGCTCACATATAGATGATATACCTCAAGGATGCATTCAACCAGGTGAGACAAAGCAAGACAGGAGTGCACAATGAAGGGTGTGGCTGCAAGTGTCAAGTATGCTTCATAGAAGAGGATCTAGGAAAGTGTGGAGCTACTGCGTACACGCACAATAGCATCAACAAATTGGTTAAGATGGTATTATGTCCGAATCCAGATGAGTCTACATTTCATAAGCTCTCTTGCTTGAAGGGAGAATGCAATCAATGTGGATTGCAGCGGTTAGTGCTCTGTCCAAAAGAAGAATTTGAAAATGCATTCCAAATTTTAGTAAAGGTGTTTGAAGACATTGCATCATCCTATCAAGAGGGCAAGAAATGCAAGGATCTACTGGTAAAGGAAATGGGATGTGCAAATTTTACATCCTTCCTTAAAAATCATCTAACCTCCTATATCAGACACAATTTTATTGCCAGGTGGCAATCTCAACAATTCAAAGACTGCATTCAAAGTTTTCCTAGAGACGTGGTAGTCTCTGTTATAGACTTTGATGAGAATTACTCTTTCAAGGAGCAAAATGAAATCCAACCAATGCATTGGTACTCTTCACAAGTCACAATCTTGGTGCACATCACCTATGTTTGAGACGACTCTGCTAGGGTGCTGAAGTATATGCATTTTTACATCTTTGATGACAAAGAGCATGACCCATTGTTTGTACAACATTGCATGCAGTTGCATAGTGTGTGGCTACAAGAGCAAGGATTCAACTCCTTGAAGCGGCACTGGGTCTGGTTAGACGGGTGTGTTGCTCAATTCAAGGCATCCAGGTCATTTTTCTTTGTGTCAAGGTATTCTAGATTCTTTGATCTCTTCAACGTGATATCCAGTTTCTTGTTTTCTCCTAGCCTTTGAGACGTGTCATTGATCTAGGTACTACTCTTTGACTGGCATTGAGAATCGAGATGCTATGGAGTTTCTTTGTATCGGGCCATGGCAAAGGAGAGAATGATGGGGCCGGTCAAATTGTCAAAAAGGCTCTAACACATGAGCAATTGAAATCTGATGCATGGAACATGAAGTGTGCCAAGGTGTGGTTAGTTTCTTGAAACATAAATTTCATGATGAAAACACACGGTCAGAGGTGACTAGATTTTTTTGGGACGTTGAAGCAGTCGATGTGATGAGGGAGAGGAAATGCAATTCCAACCGAGTAAAAGGGTCACGCTCTTTACATTGTGTGAATGGACACTCTAGGACTGACAAGTGTACACTTTACTACAGAGTTCTCTCATATTTTTGTCAGTTTTGTCCAACCTATCGCTGAAGTAGTCACAAAGCCCCCCAAAAGCTGCCTTGATTATTTTGTTCACTCTGTTCAGCATTGCTGAACTCTAGATTTAAGTATTTGCCCAACCCACAACCCACTCTGTGGGCATGCACAAATCATACATACAACAAAAATACTTCAAAGCCTCAGTCAAACATGTCATCCTTTTCATTGATGAGGTTAAACCCAGCTGTTTAAAGATTAGGTGGCTGAGCATCCGGGTTATCAGGATCTTCAATCCATAAAGTACAAAGCACACCGTTTTAGGGTATCCCAAAAATAATTTCCACAGATCAAAAACTCACAAATTGCTGACTTTTGAGAGACATGTTCAGGGGCCAAAAGAGATAAGTTTCACTAAGCCAAAGTAGGATTGTCAAGTACTATCTTTAGAGGGTTGAGTGAGCCTTTTATTATGACAAATCATCCATCACTAGGGTTCTCTACTCCACTCAAAGACATTAAAGATGATGCAATGCCAACAACAGGGGGATTGGGAGAATACTTACAGAGAGGCATCCTCTGATCAATAAACCAAACGTGAGATTCATAAGAACCAATGAAGCCATGCACGTTCTTATGGATTACACTTATGAGGGATTATATAGATTCAGAAACGGGGATCAATATATCTTCTACAAGTGTGTAGAACCCTATGTTGGAGAGATGCCATTCCATAAGAATCTCTATGCATTCACATATATAGATTTCCATGGAGTGCAAGTTTTGATGGTAGATAAGTATGGAAGTGAGTACATACTTGTTGATCAATTGACTTAGAATGATACACATATAAGGGTACTCCAATCTCTACTTACTTCCAGCCAACAACGATGCCAGAGCACATATCAGAAAGGATTGCATGGGGATTTTTACAAGACTAGAGGAGAGGATGAGAGACGTCCTTCCAAGAGACCACAAATTGGTTAGATTAGTGAATGGACCATAGCAATTAAGACCATATCAAGTGGCAAGACAAAGTACAGTGGGTCAGGGGATCCATATCTAGCTATGGTGCAAGTTTGATATCAGTCTGTGACAGAGGAACATGGATTGCGATCCATGTACCTCTGTGTCAGATGGTAATGAAACTTGGCACAAACCTTGCCCTTGGTCTTCTGATCCCTGCTATATGGTTTTTGTGTGATTTAGACTTGTTGAAGTCACGTAAAATTCAATCCCTAGGTCTATTTTAGGTTTTCCTCTTTGCACTATTTTTGGCTCTTTTGACCACTTTTTGCAACTTTTTTGCATATTATCACGTATCATAACATGGAAAATATGAATCAATCAAGAAAGGGGGGAGCGTCATCACAACGCCAAAGCACTTCCCAAGCTAAAGACCAACCTTGAAGATAAAGCTAAAGACAACACTACAACACGTCGCGCAAAAATCGGTGCAGGTACCGACGAAATAAAGTTAGTTTTAAAACTAAAAAGCATTGAAATAGGCCTCGAAAGAGACGCCGATATCGTACCGTCGGAATGAGCATCAGTATACTTAACGTTGGAATAATCCTTTGAATATGCATCGGAATAGACTACGAAATATGCACCGGTATTTCTATAGTATATTTCGACGCTTCTTTAGAAGTTTGTATCAACGCTCATATCGTTGTCTGTATCGACGACCAAACCTGCAATTTTTTTTTGGGCAAAGAGGGCTGGGAACTAATGCTACATGTACTATAGAAAAAGAAAACAGCCCTCTCTGCCCAAAGGAAGAGTTCACTAGCAACCACACTCCACCTACAAGCTCACGCTAAAGAGCGAGTGTATGGAAATTAGGAAAATTGTAAGAATAACATAACCTGTGTGCCATACCATAACCTGTTACCATAAGGCACTTGATGAGTCAAAAACTGTAAAACCATAAACATAACCTGTTTGCCATACCATAACCATTACCATAACTTGATTGTCATACCATAACCATAACAGCCATACCATCATTGCACAACCACAACCATCACATGATTTCTATACCATCATAGCAAAACCATAACCATCACATGCTTGCCATACCATCATTGCACAACCATAACCATACTATAACCATCACATGATTGCCATACCATCATAGCAAAACCATAATCTTAAGTAGACTGTCAAACCTTAACCATAACATCTATGCCATACCATAAACATAACCATAAACCATAAACATAAGCACTACAAAACTGTACATATGCAAACAATCACTGAGTGAGAAGACCCTCATGGTAATGCCTCCCAGTCGACATCCTCTTCCTCCTCCTGCAGCTGGGTCAAAAGGGCCACAAGTCCATGCTTGTACCCATACTTCTCTCGGTGTGTCGGAAAGCGCTTCACGGCAACTTCCTGCAAAATTATGGTTTAATCATGAGATAAATCTTCAAATAACATATATATTATCAATAATTTAAAGCATACGTATAATACTTACAAACTCATGTCGAAGCGTATCGTAGCCTCCACTCCCAAGATGTGACACTCTAGCAGACTCCAAACATGCTTTGGCTGCATCTCTCTGCTGCTGAAATCTATCAGGATTGTCTTGTGTCTCTCGTGCAATCCCCGTCCACTCTTTTGCATCCAACCATGCCATCTTGGGAGTGTTGTGATTGTACCTGTCTCTCGCCTCTGACCGACGGTGTGACATTGTGGAATTCACCACGCTCAAAATCCAGTTGTTCAAGACTTGATCATACCCCTCTACCGGCCTGTACTCTCTCTGAATGGCCTCGACAATGTAATTCTTTCTCTCAAGATCGAGGTTATCCCAAACCTCCATCACAGAGTGACCAAAGTGAATCGTACAGATCTGTCGAATCCTCTACCGCATGGCCTTTTCGACCCTATCTGCCACAACAGCCCCATCCCTGCTCTTGTACACCTTGCTATGATCATGCTCGTGTGATCCCCAAGGTGTACATGGTGTGCCGATCGGTGAACTATCTACTGAAGAGAGTGGTGGACGCTTTCTCGGTGGTGTGGACGAATCGGTAGAATCGCTACCACAACAACCACCGCCTCCAGAACGACGCCTACCTTGTCTTGAGGATGAACCACCAGTCGGTGTAGGGGGCACACTAGACTGAGGTGTGGGGTTGCTTGGTGTAGGGACCACACTAGTCCCGGGCATAGGGTTGGTCGTAGTAGGTCTAGAGGGACCTGCTACCAAAAGGTGCTGTGCCATCGCGATTTGCTCTGGTGTGAAGAAATAAAAACAAGCCCATCTGCTCGGGTGACATGCCGGTTGGAGTGATAGGAAAACTAAAACTAGGAGAGTATGGCTCATTGTCATCAGCCATGGCTAATCATACACAAACAACACCATGTATGATTAGCCTTCTCAACTCAGACATCGTGTATGAATAGAACTTGTTCACAATGCTGCGGAAATATGAATGTATCCCGCACATTTGTCCACACCTGCCTAGAGTTCACTTGAATCAATCCACTCTTGTCTTTACACACAGTTGCATTCGGGCCACTGGTAATAAATTTGAACCATTTGACATCAAAGATAAACATTTCAAACTTTCTAAAGCTAATCTTCAAGATGTCTTGGATGTAGCCAAATTATTCAAGCTGGCTAATCTCTGTATTCTCATCCATGGCACTACTCCTACTTTCTTGGACGAAGCTTGCCCTAACACCACTGTCAAAAGTGACACTTTGTTCGTCGATCCGTTGCACTCTGAAGTGCTTCCCATGCGACCACAAAGCTCCATATTTATGATACTGCGGCCACAAATTGAAACAAATTAAAAGTTATTAAAGCAGACTAATTTTCATGTGGAGCTCAAAAAGGAAGTTGTGAAATATACATGCCAATCGCAACCCCTTGACATCTCCTCTTCCTCTTTAGTAATCAACACTCCATTCCTCTTTGCCTCTGAGAGTGTCGCATCTAACCACTGCCCAATTGGAAAGTCAGGCAATTTTTGAAGATGATCTGGAAAAGGAAGGTTTCTAGTTGCACGGTTGCGCTTGAATTGAAGGCGATCTGTCAAACATTGTTGCTTTTCCCCTTCATACCTCTCTAGCCACTTTTTCATGATGTCTAAGTTGAGAAGGCAAAATCTCATAACCTTTTCTTGCATTGTGATGTCCATCTTCCTAATGACCCTGCGGCTCGTTCCCTTTCACCTTGACGTTGACCCCCGGGGCAGTCACTTATCAAAAGATCCCTATATCACGTGCGTTCAAGAGGTAATTAATAATACCCCAATATACATACTATACTACACTGTGAGCCTATTTAAAAAACCCCCACCCCCTCTAATGTATACATAAAAGTATACATTTTTATACATTTTGGTCTTTTAATAATCCTCTCGAGTTAACTCACGTGATATCATACACATTCTAAAAAGTGACCGCCCCGGGTGTTGACCTCAGTAGTCCACATTCGGGGCATCTCTAGATCAATTGAGACCAAAAATTCATTGATGAGGACAAGAGATGCTTGTACAAGCCATCCTTTGGCCATGCTACCCTCGGGGCGAGCCCTTTGACAAACAAACCCCTTTAAAGTCTTCATAAATCTCTCCAAGAAGAACATCCACCTGCTATGAACCACGCCAGCAACTGCAACTTCATCGACCACATGCACAAGTACATGCATTTGGATGGTAAGAATGTTTGTTGGAAAGTACTTCTCCACCATGCACACTGCTTCAATAGCATTTAAGTATGCCGCATTGATGTTGTCTTCTCTTATCTCTTTTGGACTGATCCAGCATACCAACTCACTGATTTTGTAGATTGTTCTTCTAATGTCACATGTCAAACAACCATTTATGGCAATTGGTAAGATGAACTGTAAAAATTTGTGCCAATCGTGGAACTTAAGACCACTGAGATTGTCATCTCTCGTAAAAGCCATTTTCAAACATCGCATGCACCGTGTGGGAGTCTTGAATGAAGATATAGTCTTCTTCACTTATTGCTCTACAGCGTGAGTTAGAACCCATGGACCTTTTGGTATAGACCACTTTCCATTGGGTTTAAGTCGAGGCCACATCTTTGGCATACGACCCACAGCCTGCAGGTCATCTCTTTGGGCCTTGCTATCCCTTTTCCTAGTGATGGTCTTCCAGATGATCTCCCCCACATTCTTGAAGATGTGCATTGGGTCGAGCAAATGATTAATCAGCAGGTCACTCCAATACGGGAGGTCATGGAAAATAGAAAGTCTTTTCATTCCAGGTGGAATCCAATCTCCCCTTTCCAGCCACACGTTTTTCCAATCGCTCGCTTTCAGTGGATGCATGTCATGTTTGCATATGTTTGGTCCACGTATCTCATGTCCAATTGCATTTTTTCTACTATTAATTTGATGCTAGCTCTAACCTAACCTATAACATAAACCTAACCTAACTTATACCTTAACCTAACCTAACCGAAGTCCGTTTGCGTTTTTAGAAGTACACGAGTCATCTTCGAAGTCCAATTGCGTTTTTTCTACTATTAATTTGACGCTAGCTCTAACCTAACCTATAATCGTTATGCCTAACCTATAATCTAACCTAACCTAAAACCTATACCTAACCTAACTTATAACCTAAACCTAACCTATAACCTAACCTAATCGAAGTCCGTTTGCGTTTCTAGAAGTACATGGGTCATCTTGAAAGTCCGTTTGTATTTTTTTGACTATTAATTTGTCGCTAGCTCTAACCTAACCTATAATCTCACCTAACCTGTAACCTAAACCTAACCTAAAACTAACCTAACCTAACCTAACATAAAAACAACACACAGGGGAGGTGTTTAGCAAAACGACAAGCCATACAGCTTGCCCACAATGCATATGCAATGTGGGCAAGCTCTATGGCTTGCCAATTTGGCAAACAGCTCACCATTGTGTTGTTTTTAGAGTTGCGAAGCGATTTTATGGCCTGAAAACCCCTTGTAGACATATAGACAACACAATGGCGAGCCGTTGGCAATATGGCAAGCCATAGAGCTTGTCCACGATGCATATGCCTTGTGGGAAAGCTTTATGGCTTGCCGTATTGCAAAATGGGTCGTCATTGTGTTGTTTTTAGGGACACGAGATAATTTTAGCGCTTGAAAATCGCTCGTAAACATATAGACAACACAATGGCCAGTCGTTGGCAATACGAAAAGCCATAGAGCTTGTCCACAATGCATATGCATTGTGGGCAAGCTCTATGGATTTCCATTTTGCCAAACGGATCTCCATTGTGTTGTTTTTAGGGTTGCTTAGCTATTTTAGGGCTTGAAAACTGCTTGCAGACATAAAAACAACACAATGACAAGTTGTTGGCAATACGGAAATCCATAGAGCTTGCCCTCAATGCATATTCCTTGTGGGTAAGCTTTATGGCTTGCTGTATTGCCAAACGGATCGCCATTGTGTTGTTTTTAGGGACACGAGACAATTTTAGCGCTTGAAAATTGCTCGCAAACATATAGACAACACCATGGCGAGCCGTTTGGCAATACGGCAAGCCATAAAGCTTTCCCACAATGCATATACATTGTAAGCAAGATCTATGGCTTTCCGTATTGCCAAAAGGCTTGCCATTGTGTTGTTTTTAGGACCGCTTAGCTATTTTAGGATTTGAAAACCACTTGCATCCATATAGAAAACACAATGGCGAGCCGTTTAGCAATACGTCAAGCCATAGAGCTTGCCCACAACGCATATGAATTGTGGCCAAGCTCTATGGCTTGCCGTATTTCCAAGCGGCTCGCCATGGTGTTATTTTCAAGGGCGCTTAGCTATTTTAGGACTTGAAAACCGCTTGCGCACATATAAACAACACAATGGTGAGCCGTTAGCAATACGGAAATCCATAGAGCTTACCCGCAATGCATATGTGTTGTGGGTAAGCTTTATGGCTTGTCGTATAGACGAACGGATCCCCATTGTGTTGTTTTTAATATGCAATGTGGGTAAGCTCTATGGCTTGCAGTATTGTCGAACGTAGCTTAACCTAACCTAACCTAACCTAACCTAGTACAGGTTAGCTTAACCTAGCCTAACATATAAGATAACCTAACTTAACTTAATGTAGCTTAACTTGACCTAACATAGCTTAACTTAATATAACATAGCGTATAAGATAACCGAACAACGTAGCTTAACTTAACGTAACCTAACGTATAAGGTAACTTAACCTAACCTAATATAACTTAACTTATAACCTAAATTTAACCTAAAACATAAACCCCATCAATTGCATAATTTCAAAAACGACATAATTTAAAACAAAATTTCTTCAAAACAAGATTTTTTCATAAACCAAAACAAAAGTTTTTCATAATTTAAAATGAAAATTCACATCACAAACCATAATTTCTTTTAAAGCATTCAAAGTTTAAAGCATGAAATTTTCTTTTATTAATATACAAAGTAATGTAAATAATTTAATATGCATTTAAAGGTTTGAGCACTCACATTCGTCCTATTTGAGCAATGAAAGTTGTTGTAAAAGTCTTGGAACATGCAAAAATGCACACACAACCACAAATTTAAACCCTAAACCCTAAAACTACAAGTAAATATGAAAACAATCCCACCTTGGTGTTATGCACTAACTCACAAGCAAGATTAGCACTTTCGACGGCTTATTTCGCACCTGATCTGTGAGATATGGGAAAGAAGAGAGCTTGAGAAAACGTGCAAGAACAAGAGAAATACGTAGAGAAAGCCCACGGTTTTGTTTTTTGCAGGTGTCGTCGCTACAGAAGTCGGCTTAGGCATCTGAACAGATGTCGGAACGAGCGTCGGAAAGTCCATGCGCGGTGATGTCGGAATAGGTGCCGAAACATACATTGGATATTTGAAAACCAAATTTTAAAAAAAACTTTAGCTCCCTCCATACATACACACACATATACCGACGCCCGCCAGTGACGCCAGTAATGTGATATCGAAATTTAAGTGACCTCTTGTAGTGCAACCCTATGACAAGACTGCACAAGGTCGTGTCAAGGGACGACACGAGCTAGGAAGGGGGAATGTTTGAGGATTGATTGAACGGGTGCCCACCTGACCGAACATGTAGGCGGACACCACATTTGTAGTTTATTATTTTGTCGAGCTGGTGTAGTGATACTCTATGTAAATCCTGATTCTAGAGTAGCAGGTCAATTTCTTGAGTTGTAATTTTGTCATGACAATTATAAAGGTCCGTGTGAGCCAGCCACTGGACATTTAGAATGCCCTAGGTATAAATGTCAATAACGTTAATGTGAAAGAAGGCTTATCTTGAGAGGATGAAAGGAGCTCTGAAAACGTACGCTCAAGTTACGAAGCTGCTTCAACTTGTAACCATCGCAACTAATGATTGGGTAATCCATTTCTAGTTTTGAAACTTGCATTGTGTTCCTCTCTCTTTGCTCTTTCAATTAAGTGTAAGCATTGTCAATTTTGTTGTGGTTCGTGATTACGCGTCTGTGAGCCTAATCTTCACATTTGAGTGCTTAAATCATTGTTTTTAGTCGTTTTGACTATAGGAGAATGTTCCTAGACCATAGGGTGACCTTTTGGGGCTGATCTGTTATAATTTTTAGGACCTTTTTCATGATGGATCATGATTTTTGTATCTTGTTGGATTGCAATCAGACTTGATAGGATAGTGCCCCTAAGTGTCCTAAACCTCCTCCTAAAGTTTTGTTGCATATAGAGTCCGTTCAAGTGTCAAAATGGTGTGATGACCTAGAGCTGTGAGAAAGAATATAGGCAGATTTGCCTGATCATTGAGTGTTGGTTTGCTTGTTGAGTTGGTGTGTTTGCTTGTTGTGCACGTCTGTCACACGTGTCAATGCAAGGGACTTGCCGATACACTGTATGCAAGACACAAATGGCTCCAAGCACACAACTAGACTAATCTAGCAAGCTCAAGAGAGCAAGGGTGTGTCACTCACCGCCCTACACTCGCCTTCGTGGAGGATTTCTCACCGCGAAGAAGAAGGAGCCGCTACTGCGCCGCGCTCAACCACTTCACCGCCACCGTGCCATCGTCGCAATGCTCGATCACCCTCTCTCTCTCTCTCACGCATACACACACACACACACACACACACACACACACACACACATACACACACACACACACACACACACACACACACACACACAAGGAGATGAAGAAGAAGAAGATGGAGATGGAGCAAGAGCACTCTTCAATTGCAGCTTGCCCCATTCACACTTGGGCGCCCATACTTAGCCAACTAACCCTTGAATGTTCCTCCTGTTAGAGTGTGCCTCTCATGGGCGATCACTCTTACCCTTTTCCTATTGGACCAACAAGCCTGACCCATGACTACTAGAAGTGGACGCCAATGGTTAACATGCCCCCCTTCCTGATGTAGATTCCATCCTCGAAATATAATAGTGTAGCATCGAGATCCACAATAGAAGTACCTGTGTCAGAAGAAAAACAACATTGTGAAAGCTCAAAGGCAGCATGTACAGGTGTGCAATAGCTGAGATGCATACATGATATTCTAGGAAATGCAAAAACAAATTCATGAATTGTAACATTGCTAACTAGAACAAGCGTAGTACCTGAATAAAATGCAATTGAGTTAGGGTCTATTAGGTCGACTCTAAGATAAGTACACAAAAGCTAGGGCTAAATTAAGTACTAGATTGACCAATGTTAATTAAAAATTTTCGATTAAAGAATAGTTAACCTTAGGAATGCTCATCGGGGTCTAAGGACTAGTGGTCTTGTCACTTGTGTGATCCACATAAAATACAAGGAAGTTTGTGCTATTTGCTTTCTCTTTTCTTTTTTTTCTTTTTTTCTTTTTATTTGTTTTCTTTTTGTTGTTGTCATAGTTGCTACAAGTAGCTGGGGGACTCGAGGTCTCAAATACTAGCAGCTGGGAGACTCAAGGTCTCAAATACCAGCTTGAGCATAAACTAGCCGGGAGACTCGAGGTCTCAAATACCAGCTTAACACATGGGCTTCCATAACACAAGTCACACTTAGGTGGAATAAACTAGAGAGAAATATATCCTCATAGCCTAAAACATTACTAAAGTTACTACAATTAATAGACTATTTAGGAATTAAAGTCAGCAATTAAGTGGCTTAGTTTAGCCTAAGGTCCTGATACCTACTTAAAGCCAACTAATAGACCAAACTCAAAGAGAAGAACAAGGTACTAGAAGTTTGAAAAAATTTATAGCATCTAAATTGGCAATGTCACAACTTCATAAATTTTATGCATTTTAGAATTCAAATGACATGATGCAAACATGTAAATGTGGAAGCATAGATAAAAGAAAGTAGTACACCTGATATAATGGAGAACATCCATTGTAACATGTAAACATCCACTATTGTTGTCTTTCAAAGGCATCCTTATGTAGTCACAAACTGCACAATAGTCACCACCAAACATCCACCTTCCAGAGGCACATCAATGGGAAAAGGTACCAACACTATTTGAACACAATTAAAGAACATAAGGAACCCTAACCTAATTATTTGCACTCCCCATAGAGAGACAAGGGAATAGGATATTGTAGAGATTGGGGGGGAACTTTAAGGCTAAACCCCTATCCTCGTTGTCAACAAAAACAAAGTATCATCCGTGAGACCATAAGTGCCATCTGTGTAATCATGTAAATCTTCTTCTTCATCAGAGGCACCAATGTTTACTAAGAAGGTCACTAGACGCCTATAGTCATCTTGGTCAAAAGGATAGGATTGTGCAATGGGAGAAACACTCTCTACTAAGTATGGATCAATCATGGTCAAGAGACGTATTAGCCATTCTAACTCCTCGAAATTCCTCTCACATGTACCTACCAAATCCCATTCACAGGCAAGTACCGAAAAGATCATGTGAAACACTTGTGAAAAGTAATGAGGGTACCTCTCACCCAAGACAGGAGTGGATGACTCTAGAGTACTAGCCATAGCTGTACACACAGATAGATGATGGTTAGAGTGCAAATATTACAAGGGTCATGTTCTTGTGCATAATGTGTTTTTATGATTTTGTGTTATGTATAGAACTTGTAAGTTTCCACATTATTGTTTGGTGGCTCTTGATCTTTTACTTTTTTATCTTGTTTTTGTGAGTATAAGGCTTTACATATAAATTCCCTAGGATTGGATATTGAGAGGTCAGGGAGGAAGGTTGAGAGGGAAGCAAGTGAATGATGGATGTCAGGAAACACTCCCCCCTTCCTTGGGTAGATCATACTTTGTGGAAAGATGTCGTCACCTTTTGAAACCAATTGTTCCAAGTTGTTATGGGTGAAGGATTTAACCAATAGTTTTTCATCGCCCTATGCATTTCATCTACTAGTTGCCAGGGTGGTAAGGTACTCTGCCATGATTTTATTTGCAACGTTGTTGTAGGTGGTGAACTTACAATGGGAGATGCAAACTCTTCCTTGTTTGTATGGATATGTACAATGGTGGGTGGAGGTTGTGTCAAAGCTTATACTTTTGTATAGGAACTACATGAATAGCAAGAAGCTTCATTTGACTTCCCTGTTCTTGAGCTAGGTGGAACAAATTGTTCTTTCTTTGGTACCCAAACTAGCTCTGGAGCGGGTGTGTAGCATTCCATGATTTTTTCCTTTTCGCGATCTTCAATTTGTTTTGGAGCCACAGGATTGGGCTCACATGGGCCAGGTGACAAGTAAGAGCACAGTTTACGTTTTGGCACCCGGATTTGATCATTTTCTTCATAGTAGCTTTGGGCTTCCAATAGTTTTTTAGGAATCCAACACAACATTTTTTTACATTTCTTGGGGCGAGTGGGACGTATCTTACCAGGCTCCTGTCTTTTAGCACTAGCTATGGTCGCTAAAGAAGTTTTAGGGACCCAGTTGTATGTTTTCTTTGTTATATTGGGATGGGTCTTGTGTGTCTCAAGCTTTATTTCAACTACATTAGTTGAAGCTCTAGAGAGTTGGACTATGGGGACATATGGTTCAACCTCTTGGACATGCAATGTTTTGGGTTTTATTTCCTTAAGAGGTAATATCTCAGGGACTATGGCTTGAGTGGCAGGGCTAAGAGTTGGTTTCTGCGTTCTGACACCCCCTGTCCCCCAATCAATAGTGCATTTAGTGGCTATCATCCACGTGCGTCCTAGGTTTATATTACCCTCTATAGTTCCAACAGGCATGAGCAAAAAGTCTTGAGCTACAAACCCATTGTCATAACTGACAGAAGTGTGCCAGATTCCAAAAACTGCTGTTTTTTTCTTGTTGACACCCTTGACTTGGATAATACTTTCAAATAGAGGTGGCTTCCCTAACTGACACCATACCCCATATGATAGCAGATTATATTTAGCACCCGTCTCCAATAAGGCATTATATAGCACTTTTCCATAGGTGATGTTTAGCTCAATAGGGTATCGTAGAGGTGTGTCAGAGTCCAACCAATCCTCGTTGGTTTCAACGTGGAATGCATGTGTAACTCCAAGGTTAGCCTGTCGTTGGTGCCTTATGCGTTGTTGTCACTCCTTAGCCTCAACTTGAGCTTGTATCTTCTTCAATTCTATTTGTGCCTTGGTTGCATTTTTTTAATGGATGGCACATAGCTCCTCTTGGCTTAAAGGATCATAGTATCTTTTAAATTTGCTCCCATTGAGGAATCCAATGGTTTTAACTCCATCAAGAGTCTCCACAGGAATGGTTCCTTGTGGGGTGATCTCACATACTCTATATGGTCCTTTTCTCGCATATTTCAACTTTTTCTTTTTGTTACGAACTCCATACAT
Organism: Adiantum capillus-veneris; assembly: GCF_014529385.1. Taxonomy (NCBI): domain Eukaryota; kingdom Viridiplantae; phylum Streptophyta; class Polypodiopsida; order Polypodiales; family Pteridaceae; genus Adiantum; species Adiantum capillus-veneris. The sequence goes on along the minus strand of NC_140933.1, from coordinate 143,609,707 downwards.
AAGGACTTTATCACCAACATTGATATCTTTGTTCTTTAGATGACGGTCAAACCATTTCTTCCTCCTATCTTTCTCCACAAGTGCATTTTGTACAGCTAATTGCCTCTCTTCATCTAGCCTTTCAAGGATATATAAACGCTCAACCAAGGGGTTACCATCCCAACCTTCTTGAGAAGCTACTTGAAGACTAGGAACGACAAACTCCCATGGCATAACCACTTCTTGGCCATGCACCATCTTAAACAGTGTGCAGTTAATGGCAACTTTGTATGCAGTACGATAAGCCCATAGAGCCGATGTAAGCTTTAAATCCCAATCTGTACGATGAGCTTCCACCGTTTTGGTCAAGATAGAGATTAAGGTCTTGTTGGTGCTCTCAACTTGGCCATTTACTTGTGGATAATAAGGTGTGGACTTATGGTGAGCTATCATAAAGTTGGTAGTGAGCTCTTTTATTACTCCATTTATAAAATGAGTACCATTGTCACTCACAATCTCAAAGGGACAACCAAATCTTGTAATAATGTTTTCAAAGAGAAACTTGGCAGTTGACCTCGCATCGGCCTTACGTGTCGCTCTGGCTTCCGCCCACTTTGTCACATAGTCAGTGGCAATGATAATATATCAAGATTGAGTGCTACAAGATGCCAGACTAATTGGGCCTACAAATGTTACGGGACCCTGGAGGGCGGCCCGTAAATGGGACTAAGGGGCCGCGCGCGTTCGCCGATCCTTCACCTGAACACGAGTTAGCCGACTTCACAACAAGTTGAGCAAGTACTTCAAAGGGACGCGCGAGACAAGATTTGTAGAAACAAGCCCGTGACGGGCGCTTTGTATTGATTCAAAAAAGTTGATTACAAAAAGGGACGGAGGCCCCTCCGGCGCCTCTGAAGACTGGGTTAACCGAACTCCAACCTAGAATGGGTAGATGGTTTTATGGACGTGAGGACTGCCACCCCGGCTCCGGTTGAACAACCGGCCCCCTCTTAGCTACCAGGCAGGATGCGCACGGTTCACCAAGAGTGGAGTACTACTCCCATATAAGTCCTTTAATTCGGGGCGCTCAGGCATACCACCCAAGCCCCATGGCCTTGAGGTAGAAATCCCTCTCAAGGAATCACCGTCGGTCCCGTCAAGGAGCCGTGGTTCCAAAAACTGATCAAAATGCCGAAACGGCCCCACGGGTGCGTCCCGGGCCATTTTGGACCACGGGACCCCCAGGGACCCGGCCATGGCCCAAGCGGGGCTCTCACTTGCATAAAGTCTTTCGGGGGCTCCCGGAGTCGTGTTTTGTCCACGGGAGCGACGGGTCCACGAGTCGTCATGTTGGCCCGCAAGGAGCATGGCCGCGGAGAGGGGAAATTCACCAAACGGGGCCTCGGTCCCCCTCAAGTGCCGTCCACGGTGGGAAGTTAGGTTAGCGGGAGTTAGGTTAGAAATGGGAACGTGGACCGCCGGGCCGCATGAGGGACAGCCCATGTGGGGGCGCTAGGGGCAAGGAGTGACCGCCGGCGCGCCGCGAAAAAGTTCCCTCTCACGAGGATCCCAACATTCTCCCCCCCCTCAAGGAACTTGACGTCCTCGTCAAGACTGTAAAGCATCTGACCACATAGTGCATACATCGCATAATTGTCGCATAACGCATCTTTATTCTGCTGAAAACTGAGCATAGATGTGCTGAAACTAATGCATCCTATACTACTGCTGTACATGGTTGTGGTCTTCTATGCCCTAGGCATGTGTTTGAGGTCTGGAATCCTGTAGTACTGAAGCAACAACTGCTTATCCATTGCAATGACTCTATCTTCTGGCACCCAAGTGCAATCTGACATTGGCCGCCCTCTCCATTTTACATAGAACTCTAGGTTGTTGCGCCTGAAGCGGTGTTTGATGATAATTTCTGGCTCAAAAGGGTTTACTCCTTTGTCTAGCAGAGGCACATGGCGGCCGTATTTCCCATCAACCTGAAATCGTTTGAGTAAGCTGATGTGAAAAACATTGTGGATCTTGACGTTGGAAGGTAGATCCAGCTTGTAGGAGACGTTGTTGAAGTCTTGTAGTACCCGGTATGGACCGTAGAAGCGGTGGTTGAATTTGGGTGTCAAGTTCTCGGGAAGGTTGATGTTCTGGGCACTCACCAGTACCAAGTCACCCTTCTGAAAGAACTCTGTTCGTGCTTTTTCATTATGTCTGGCTACATACTTATCTTTGTACTTCATCAAGTGCTTTCTGGCTACATCCAAACGTTTGTGCCAAGCCATCAGAAACTGCTCAGCATCCTGATCTTCTGCATGCATAGTGCCCGAAGTAAGTGCCATGGGCGTAATCACCTTGATGATGCGACTATCCCCGATAGTGCACTCTTCGTCTGAATCTGCTAGTGTTACTTTCATCACACAGCAGTGAACCTGGGCCCCTTGTTTGAGAGCCTTCTCTGCTTGCTTTGGCGAGATCCACATTGAGTCTGGGACTAGGTCATCCCAGCTAACTCGAGTCTTCCCTTTTTCCATTTTCGTCGGCGTCGGTGTCTTAGTCTGAGCTGCGTTCACCTGCCCTCGGGCTTGAGGTGGTACGTAAGGTTGTGGCTTAGGCGGAGCTTTTTCTTGAGTGGTCTTGCGGGCAGGAGGCGTGTCCATTGGCCGGATGATCGGGACAATCACCCCCTTACCATTCATGTCCAGCATCAGTTGATTCATGCCCTTGGCGTACAACCCCATCACATAGGAGTCATACCAGGCCAGGCCAAACATCATGTCGTAGGAATCCATGGGTACGACGATGAAGTCCACTTTGGCTCGCCATTCACCTACTTGGACCGCCACGTCGTAGGCCATCGCGGTGTTCGAGTCTTCGCCTTGTACGAAGCCTACCGAGATGCTTCGTCCTCCTCCAGACTTGCAGGTCTTTACTCCCAAGCGTTTGGCACATGATGGTGAGATGAAGTTGTGACTCGCTCCCAAGTCGAGCATCGCCAATTGTGATTGCCCGTTGATCACCGTCTTGACATACATATTTGGGATTGGTTTGATACGAGCTGCCAGGCAGTGTAGGGAAGCTTTGATGGCTCCTACACGGACCGTCCCTTCGGTAGACTCTTTGTTTCCGCTTTCAGACTCTTGCTCCGTGATTTTCGTGATCTGCACTTGTGACGTTCCTATCCTGTCAGCGTTAGTCTCATTGGCCCAAGCGGAGTGAGCTCGAGACTGAGAGCTAGCTTTGTGACAATCATTATCCCAGTGAGGACCCCCACAGTTACAGCAGGGGCGGGGCGGGTTCGCCCTCCAAGGCAGCGTCCGTTGAGGAGCCCCTCCAGGCTGGTTCACTGAGAAGTTCCTACTACTCGACGAGCCGCTGTAGCTGCTTGGCGCATTATTGCGAAAGTTCCCGTACAGTCGGGGCTGGTTTGACATGCTGCCTGCGGGCTCACTTCTTTGAGGCCCGGCTGAAGCCTGATTTTTGTTTGAGTTGGAAGGGGTATTCCCACTTCCCCCAGACTTTGTGTTGGTGTCCCCCTTTCGGCGCAAGTCGGAGTCCACTAGCCTTTCTGCCATGGCCAGTGCTGCCATGTAGTCGACAGGATTCTGCTTTTCGATCTCCCTACGGGCCCAGTCTTTGAGCCCATAGAGGAACCCATGGAGTCTCACTCTCTCCCAAGTCATCTGTTCCACTTTCAGCATGGACTGCCTGTATTTGGACACATACTCCTGCAACTTGCTTTCGCCTTGGGTGATGGCCCTCCATTCGTCTAAGTGTCTGAAGTCTTCATTCTTCGGAACGAAGTAGTCCCGCATCTCAGCCTTGAGGCGGGTCCATGACATGTAGGGGTTTTTTCTCTCTTCTAGAAGGAACCAACTGTAGGCATCCTCCGCTAAGAAATGAGACACCACAGATGTTCATAAGTGTTCTTCCATTTTGCTGGTGCGGTAGAAGCTCTCTGTGTCGCGGATCCATTTCTCCAGTATCAGTGAGTCCCGTTGGCCCGAGTAGGGAGTGGGCTTGATAGGTTTGAAGCTTCCCATTCCATCACTCCCACTCGCGGGAGCTCCTGACGTGCTTGCCGGTCCTTTTCCTTTGTCTGCTGTGGCATTCTGAGCATTCAGCAGACTTACTTGTACGAGGTGTTGGACCAGCGCGGCTTGAGACTCTAGTATAGCCTCCCACCTGTCCATTCTCTCATCGCGGGGAGGGTCGTTCCTCTCCCCATGAAATGAGTCTCCATCTGCGTGACTCATCGTGTTGGGTGACGAAGGCACGGACTCAAACTCTGGCCCGGCTTCGCTGATAGGGTCTAGGCGTTGTAGTCTCCCTTGCAAACGTATCCACCTGGAATACTCCCAAGAGTCAATTACACCGTCCGCTGCGATTTCTTCCAATCTTGCAGCGGGTAGGGGAGTGCTGCTGGAGTCACTTTCGGCGGGTCTTTGTGCCCCTCTGTTAGGCATAGACCAGCTTTGATTTTCTAGCTCTGATACCAAGTGTTACGGGACCCTGGAGGGCGGCCCGTAAATGGGACTAAGGGGCCGCGCGCGTTCGCCGATCCTTCACCTGAACACGAGTTAGCCGACTTCACAACAAGTTGAGCAAGTACTTCAAAGGGACGCGCGAGACAAGATTTGTAGAAACAAGCCCGTGACGGGCGCTTTGTATTGATTCAAAAAAGTTGATTACAAAAAGGGACGGAGGCCCCTCCGGCGCCTCTGAAGACTGGGTTAACCTAACTCCAACCTAGAATGGGTAGATGGTTTTATGGACGTGAGGACTGCCACCCCGGCTCCGGTTGAACAACCGGCCCCCTCTTAGCTACCCGGCAGGATGCGCACGGTTCACCAAGAGTGGAGTACTACTCCCATATAAGTCCTTTAATTCGGGGCGCTCAGGCATACCACCCAAGCCCCATGGCCTTGAGGTAGAAATCCCTCTCAAGGAATCACCGTCGGTCCCGTCAAGGAGCCGCGGTTCCAAAAACTGATCAAAATGCCGAAACGGCCCCGCTGGTGCGTCCCGGGCCGTTTTGGACCACGGGACCCCCGGGGACCCGGCCACGGCCCAAGCAGGGCTCTCACTTGCATAAAGTCTTTCGGGGGCTCCCGGAGTCGTGTTTTGTCCACGGGAGCGACGGGTCCACGAGTCGTCATGTTGGCCCGCGGGGAGCATGGCCGCGGAGAGGGGCAATTCACCAAACGGGGCCTCGGTCCCCCTCAAGTGCCGTCCACGGTGGGAAGTTAGGTTAGCGGGAGTTAGGTTAGAAATGGGAATATGGACCGCCGGGCCGCATGAGGGACAGCCCATGTGGGGGCGCTAGGGGCAAGGAGTGACCGCCGGCGCGCCGCGAAAAAGTTCCCTCTCACGAGGATCCCAACAACAAAGTCCAAGCCCCATTTTTCAAATGGTTGAGTCACTTTAACAGGATGTAAGGGCATCTTATCCTTTCATTGTGTGATCTTGTAACATTGGCATTCATCACATCCTTTTGCAAAAAGTGATGCATCCTTGAATAAGATAGGCCACCAATAGCCTGATTGCAACACCTTTCTAGTTTTTAGTTCCTCTGAGACATGTCCTCCCGCTATACCCATGTGGTCTTCTTGCAGTATCTATAAATACTCATCCTCACGGGCACAACGTCTAAGAATATCATCCTTCCCTAGCCTGTAGAGAGTTCCTACAATGAGAGACTAAGGTTCACATTCTTTTAAAAGTTTTCAAGCTATGTCCTTACGAAGCTCTTTGGGTGGAAAACCATTAATTGGAAAGTTCATAATCTTCTCACTCCATTCAGGTATGGTTTTGACTAGGAATAGAGAAGTATCGGGCAACTCATAATCGACTCCAGTAGGGGCTTCACCATTGGGTATGCAAGACAAATGATCCTCCATGACATGTCTTTTATCAGGTCTCACCACAATGGTAAAATCAAACTCAAGGAGAATTAACAACCATCGTGTAATTCTTTTCGTGGAACAAACTTTATTTACTAGATACAACAAGGCTTGATCATCAACATAGAAAACAAACTTGTTGGCCAGAAGGTAGTAGCGAAATTTCTTCACTACGTAAATCATACCTAAACCTTCTCGCTATGTAGTGGTGTAGTTTCTCTCGACATCATTCAATTGACGACTTGCAAAGCTAATGGGGTAGTCCAGCTTATGTTCTCTTGGTTGAGCTAGAACACACCCAATAGAAAAGTTTGATGCATCAATATGCACATCGAAAATTACATTCCAATCAGGCACTCGTAGAATAGGAGCGCTAGTCAGGGTCTTTTTCAATGACTCATAAGCATGGTCACACTCCGCAATCCATTGGAACTCAATAAGAAGCTTGTATAAAGGACGAGCTATCTTGGCAAAGTTTAAAATAAACCGTCGGTAATAACCAACATGGCCCATGAACCTTTGAACTGCTTTATAGTTTGTAGGTGGTGGAAATTTAGCAATGGCTTTAATTTTGCTCTCATCTGTGGAAATCCCATTTTTGGACACTATATGCCCTAAAATGACTCCATGTTTAACCCAAAATTGGTATTTGAAAGGGTTTAAGGAGATGTGATACAATCTGCACTTCTCAAACACTTTTCGTAATCATGATAGATGTTCCTTCCAAGAGGAATAAACACAAAGGTCATCTAAGAAAGCTTCACAAAACTCCCTCAAATATTCTCTAAAAGCAGTGTTTATTAATCTTTGAAAGGTAGCAAGGGCATTGGTTAAGCCAAAAGACATAACACGAAATGCAAACACTCCAAATTCGGTTATAAAGGCTATTTTAGCTTGGTCCTCCAGTGCAATTGTGATTTGATTGTAGCCAGAGTACCCATCTAAAAAGCTATTTAAGCTTCCTTCCCTGCAACTCTTTCAAGCACATGTTCTAAATATGGCAAGGGGTAATGGTCCCTCCTAGTGGCGGCATTGACCTTCTTGAGATCCACGCACACTCTGAGTTTCCCATTCTTTTTTGGCACAATCACTATTGGAGACACCCATTCCTAGTTCTCAATAGGGTATATGAATCCACATTTCACAAGCTTTTCAATCTCTTCTTGAATAATTTTTGCATATTTAGGATTCATTGGGTAGGGCCGTTGCTGAACTGGTTTAGCCATGCTATTCATGGGGATTGTGGGTTGCACCACGGAAGGTGGAACACCTTCATATCATGATATGTCCAGGAAAATATATCCCTGAATTCCTTGAGAAGTTCTTTAAGTACACACTCCTCAGTCTCTGTCAGATCTTGGGCATTTAAAACAGGTTTGGACTCTTCTCCTGGGTCTTCTAGCTCTATTTTCTTAACTATCATTGGACCATCATAGACTCCATTGCTCCCATCAATAGGTTTTCTTTGATTCTTTCTATACACAACCTTACATTCCTCTGTGGTATAGGATTTGAAATGTTTAGGTGCAGGGTGTAAGTTTGTGGGGTCATGTTGTTCTGTGGACTGTGATTTCACTTCCGATTCCTTTTGTTGTTGAGATATCTCTTGATTTTGTCGTCTCCTTATGGTACGACTCAACTTTGGCTTCTCTGTAGACTCTAGTTGTGCGATGTCAATGGGTTGTGGACTACACCACATAACGCTTTGAAGGTATTCACCCCAGTTATCTACCAACATCCGATGAGCATCACATGACCGATCGAAGTTGACTTATGTTTGTGTTAAAGTCATTTAGGTGTTCTGCAACTGAACCATTTTCTGTCATCTTTAGATTGAACAAGCGCTTCATAAGAAATACCTTATTGGATGCCGATGGTTTCTCGTAGAAGTCGTCAAGTGACTTCATCAAGTTCTCCGTGGTCTTCATCTCCGAAACATTGAAGGTCACTGTTGACACCAAGCTTAACCGGATTGTTCCCAGCGACTTTCAATCAAGGACAATCCATGCTTCATCTGCCATCGTTGCGGGCTTCTTTGCAAGACCGCCTAGTGGCAGATAGAGGTCCTTCTGGTAGAGATAATCTTCAATCTGCATCTTCCAATGTTGGTAGTTTTTGCCATTGAACTTCTCAATCTTGAGCTTCCCTTCCTCCGCCATAACTCCCACTCAATTCAAGGAATCCTTTCCTTGAGATAATTTAGCTACGAGCAAACCTTGCTCTGATACCAGTTGTTAGGAAATAAGACGTAGCAAAATAGATATTTGAGTAGATTACTTAATGGAGAGAGAAAGATTTCACACACAAGAGATTATAGAGTAGAGAGAGAGACAGTACACACGATATACATGGTTCACCCAATGTGGGCTACGTCCACGGGAAAGCAGCCACTCAATGGCTTTAGTACTTCAAAACAAGAAGTAGTTTACAAAGGGATTATACCCTTAATGGAGCTCCCGCCTTGCTTCACTCTCACCACCTCACACTCACCTTGTTGCATCAACATGTGTGTAGAAATGGCCTCCTTTTATAGGCCAAAAGGGCTGCCCTCTCTCATGAGAGGCAGCCATGTGTAGCCGTCCTTGTGTGAATAAGTCCAAATCGGACCCTCCAATCCGCCCATATGTGGCCGCCCTTGTGTAGACAAATCCGCTTTTGAATTCGGCCACCGGCCACCGACCATTGACTATCGGCCACCGGCCAACCGACCGGTCGTTTTCCGACCACTTTTCGGCCGCCATTCGGCCATAATATTCCAGCGAGGAAAAAAAACGTATCGAGGGCTTCCAGCCCCGAGGCCCCTAAAGTTGCCCCTGAATTTTGACCGTGAAAATTTTGGTTTTCGGCGAGTGATTTTCCTTCACGCACGATGGCTTCTCCTCATAATGGGGGCCTTACAAATGTGTGTTTTTACCACAAAAATTACAAGGGGTAAATCAGGCTCCATACTTAACATCATACACCATTTTTGCTTCCCTCATGAAAGGAAGTCCTAAGATCATCTCCGATGCCATAGTGTGCTTGGAGGAATCCATAACAATGAAGGTAATTCTTATTTTATGTCCAAAGACCTTGATCTTGAGATCTTCTAACATCCCAATAGGTTTAACAATAGACCCATTGGCCATCATCTTCACTACTATGGTTGTGGTCGCAAGGTGGGGTCTTCCCATAGTTTCCCATCAATTTTTAGTCACAATACTAACCCCTATGCCAACATCAAGGATTCCATTCACAGTTAATCCCTTAGTAGTGATTGGTATGGTCACATTGGATTCATCACCCTCAAAGTATTGTCCCAACTTGTTAACAGGTATTTCTACCACAAGGTTCTCATCTAGGTTGGGTTGTGGATCTAAGTGTTTCCTCCTCTATTGGCATCTCCCCAGCTCCATCCATCTGTGAAAATTGTGGTAGCCCAAACTTTAGTTCTCCATTGAGGAAAGCTCAAAGAGCTACGTTTAGCTCTGTGTCTTTATATAGTTTGGACATGATGGTGGTTCTAACTTCTAAAGACATGAAATCCATCAATTTGGTAATATTTAACGACACCTTTTGGGTTTCAGTCCCTTGATGTGGGGAAGATGGGATCTCCATTTATTTGATAGGATCAGGTAGTCCCTCTGTAAACATTCTTTCCATCAAGAAGTGAGTACGACCACTTTCCCATGAATTTAAGTCACTTTCTTCTTGGATGACACTAGGTAAGGCTAAGGGTCTATGGACTTGGTGAGGTTGTTGTTGCTTAGGGAACACAGTGTCTATAATATGGATCTGCCTAGGTGCTAGTTCTAGATCCCTTTGGGTATCTTCTACCAAACTCCTTGATTGCTTGACCTGCTCGATCTCCTCTATAGGGTTTGGATAAGTTCCTATCTTCTTCTTGGATCCTGGCCATTGTGGCTCATGAAGATCGTCCTTGTTGGTTTCTATCTTAGTGGTTGTTTCGGTCTCCATGGTTTCACCTGAATCAGAATCCTCTTCAGCATCGTTCATATATACGGGGTCGTCACCAGTCCCTATGTTGGTCTTTGAACTGGGGTCTGACTTCGCTACTTTTTGCGATCTCTTCCTTCGTGTTTTCTTCTTTTTTTGAGATTGAGCAATCAATGTCGTGTCTCTTTCCTCAATAATATAATTTTGTTTTTGGAGCATTGATCATGTGAGTACGTTTATCGGTACCATAGGTGTACTTTGTGATGGCTCTTTGATAACCTCAATCAAGTTTAATGGCGTGATCTTTGGTGCATTTGGATTATTTGGACATTGGGCAATCAAATGATCTATGCCACATTGATTACTCATGAGTATCGGCATTGTAGATGTGCTCGCTTGATTGGTTTGCATTAGTGTGGCGTTATTTTGTAGCCTAATAGGACACTTGGACACACAATGGGGACCTCCACACGCATAGCATTGAAGAGGTGGTCTCTTAGTAGTGTAATTGATATTTTGGCCTCTTGCAGCAAGAGCAGCTACTTGATAGACAGGTTTGACTTGTCCCCAATAGTCCTCCATGTAGTATTGTGGAATTTCTTCAAGCGCATCCATCCCATAGGAATTATTAGAGTCTATATCCTCCTCACAGCCTTCCAAACAAGAAATAGATGACTCACAACCCACTTGATTCACAGAAGTGATTCTCGGATGTGGTGGTTGCGGTCCTAGCACTGGAGGTGGTAAGGGTGTTGTTTGAACAACATTTTGGGTCCTAGGGACCATGTGTTGTGACGTTTGTTCAAGAGGTGGGGCCGGCATCAATGCAAGCAGTCGAGGTGTATCTGTCCATGCTAAGGTTGGTCTATTGGCCATCGCGCACTTAAACACTATGCAATCCTTAGCTTGATGACCATACTTTCCCACAGGCATTGCATTTCCCATTGAATTTTACTCTAAAAGTAGGTCATTCACTGGTACTATGCGGTCCATAGCATACTGAGCACCATTGTTGCTCCCTTCTTGGATACATATGATTGTTTTGCGGAGCATGATTGTCTCTAAGACTCTTGAATAACCTTGGTGAGATCTGCTAAATTCATCTCAGATATCTTTGGCTCCTTAGCAATAGGCTTTAGGGTCATTGGTTGATGCCCCGATGCTTGCGAGATAATATATTTAGACTCAACAGACACTTTTTCTCCTTGAATCATTAAATTATCCTCCAAATGGATCGCATTGGTGGTGATTGCTTCCCAAGTGGTGATACCTCTAATGACTAGACCATTGTAGATATCCTCATGTCATAATCCCCTAAAGAATCTATCAAGCAATTGATTATTATTCAAGCGCTCAATTGGATTAAAATGAGAATTAAAATGCTTTAAGCAACTAATAAAGTCTCTCACCGACTCTCCTTCCTCTTGTTGGGCTTTTGGGAGCTGAGAGGCTACACCCCAAAGCACTCCCTCTCATATATATTCTTTCAAGAATAGTCTCCTAAGAGTAGGGTAAATCGTTTTTTCTTCCGTCCTTAGGGTTCTATACCAATCCCCTGCCTTCCCACTTAAGGTTAGACTTAAAGCATTACTCTTATGCAGGTCATTGTGTTCTCCGTCTCCACTAAATTTTTGTGTGAGCTTGGCTATTTGTATTGCTTTACTTCGAGGTTCTCTATCAGGCCTGTTATGCATATTCTCAGCAATAGATTAACCAATAGCTTGAGAAAATGTTGCCAAGTCACCTAAGTGAGCAGGAACCGTGGGTGGAGGTGTGCTCCAGAGACTACATGTGGAGTAGGTATTGGCATCGGGCTTGGCGCATAGGAAGCCCTTGGGTTCCACGTTTGGTACGGTGTTGTGCCATGTGGCGGTCCAAACTTCATATGTGTGTCCCTAGGCATTGCAAACGTCGGATGTGACATGCTAATGCTAGCTGGATGGTCCCATGGAAATAAGAGCTTGGGTGTTGTGGTTGTGGAGCATAGGTAGTTGAAACAATGGGAGGGGTAGGGGCTACATGAGTGCAATGACCCATAGGTGCATACGATTGGTACACACTTGTAGGTACTGTTGCAAGCATTGAGCTACCATGTAGTGGTGCTTTACTAACAAATGAGGTCCATGGCGTGTTTCTTGGCATGCCCATCATTGGGGTAGGCATGGTAGCCGTGGTGTCATCAAGAGAAAAGATGATCTAGACTTGGAAAAGTAAAGCTATCACTTGTAGGCTCAGATTGCACTGAGACCCCTGGAGAAACAACATATGGGGGATCCATCGGACTTACCGAGGGAGTCTCCATTTGCGATAGTTGTTTAGCCTTCCCTGTATCCAAGAATCTCATGAGACCCGTTGAAGGCATGTGGATCCCCTTGTTCTGTCTCTCTAGCTCAATGACTCTATGGATGACCTCACAAACTCTTTGTTGTTGATCCTCCACACTAGTAGCACCCGTTGTGGATTGTAGAAAATCTAACCAACCCACATGATAGGTGTGACCTATGTATAGGTCGGTTAGAGTTCTCGTTTGTAGTTCATACTCCCAGTTCTCATTTAAGAACGCTCCATCTAGGATTGAGGTGCTAGGGGTGTCCTTTGAACTAGATGCAATGTGTCTCTCTATGGGTTGACCCTTAGTGGTTGCTAATTCAGGAGCACTCAATTGCTCTTCTAGCAAAGATATTGACATAGGGGCTTTTTCTTTTAACTCTCTTCGTTGCTCCGCCTTGTGTAAGCTCTCCATTTTCTTTTCCCTAGCCGCGATGATATATTGCTCAAACTCTTGCACTTCGGCAAGGCTTCTACCATCAAGTAATATAACCTTGGAGGGAAAGAACTCTGAAGAGTCAGGGAGTGCAGTGAATGGAGTATTCACGTGCACACTTTCTAAGAGCATAGGGTCTACGTTGGTCATGAATGGAGAATTTACTTCCCCGCCCCCCTCATTTACATCGTAGCTCCATGTTCGGAGCGAGTGGCTCTACTAAAGGTTTTCTTCAAGCGGCTAAGCACGCTCGACCCGGACCGTGGACCCATGGCATGCATTTCGTGGCTTGAGCTATTGGGATTAGGCATTGGGAAACCCTCCATGACGTCGTAGTCAGAGGAAGAGTCACTAGCCGCTATGTTTGGGTCTTGGTTTGTACTACCTTGGGTCCCTGCTGAGGGCTCGAAACCTAAGGTAGGTGGATATTGAGAACTTGTGTAAGTCGAAATGCTCTCTAGTTGCTCGACCTCTAGCAAACGACTAGAGTGCAAATGCATGTGCCTTTGGCACCCTACAAGCTTCGGCGAATAACCTCAAAGGTTAACCGCTTACTTTTTTAGGCATCCATTTTCACTCGTTTTTTTATGTTTTTTAATGATCAAATTTTGGATTAGAGTGTGTGATAGCTTGAAATGAGCGTATTGCTTAGGAGGTTGTGGTGTGCTTTACAGCATAGCATTCATCTACCTGAAGCTCCGTTGGTCCTCAGAAAGGTCAATATTTACCTACATGTGAGGCTAAAATACGTAATTTTAAAGGGGGACTGAGGCTTGAGCCTGAGCGTGGGCTTGGGCTTGGGATTGGGCTTGGATCTGGGAGATATTCCCAATCCCGTTCCTTACTTTATTTATTTTTTATTTTTTTTCTTTTTGTTTGGGATAAGGTCACCGCGACCGCGCTATGCGTGCGAGCACACACACACCTAACCAACCTACTTACAACTAATACAGCTATTGTTACACACTAACACACTACTACAACAACTCCTTAGCTAACAGAACTACTTACTATACTTTACACATACCTAACATTATGGATCTACTACCTTAATCCTAACACCTTATCATAGAGAAAACACAGTACCTTTAACAAAACAATACACAGTAGCAAAACAAACTCCTTCTCAACACACACACCTTCCTTCTCTACCTTTCCTACAATTCAAAATGCACCACAAAGTAGCATAGAGTGCTACTCAAGCTTAATGCAAGGCATTCCCCGACAGCGGCACCAAAAATGTGCGCGTCTGTTGCACGTGTCAATGCAAGGGACTTGCCGATACACTATGTGCGAGCCACAAATGGCTCCAAGCACACAACTAGACTAATCTAGCAATCTCAAGAGAGCAAGGGTGTGTCACTCACCGCCCTACGCTCACCTTTGTGGAGGATTCCTTGCCGCGAAGAAGAAGGAGCCGCCACTACGCCGCTCTCAACCACTTCACCCACCGTGATGTCGTTGCAATGCTCAATCACCCACTCTCTCTCTCTCTCTCTCTCTCTCTCTCTCTCTCTCATGCATACACACACACACAAGGAGATGAAGAAGACGAAGATGGAGATGGAGAAGAGCACTCTTCAATTGCACAAATGAAATAATGAGTGATTTTTAGATTTAAGTGACTTTTATATGAGCTCGTCCCATTCACACTTGGGCACCCATACTTAACCAACTAACCCTTGAACGTTCCTGTTAGAGTGCACCTCTCATCGACGATCACTCTTACCCTTTTCCTATTGGACCGACAAGCCCGTTCCATGACTACTAGAAGTGGATGCCAGTGGTTAACACTTGTTAAGGTTCACTTCTTGAGATTGACGATCTCAAAGAGTCTTTGTGTCCCATTTGAGTCACTTCTCTGAGTATTGACATTATGTTAGTGCCAGATCGCTATGCTATACACGTCCGTCGCGGCAACCCGCTAACATACTTTGAAAGTTAAAGGCATATAATTTGTCAATGTACCTATGATAGGTGCTATACACTCTACCAAGTAACACAACAATATGTACAAAGTGCCTACGTGGGTACTCTTGGTTGTACCTTGAATTTGAACTACCATATAAAAAGCTACCATATTACGTAGCTTCACAAAGTACCTTTAATCTTAGAAAAAGTACCATGATCTACTCAAATGTTGGATTTGGAGAGTTCTACCTATTTGCTACCATTTATAAGCTCTATGAAACACCAACAATGCCTCATTGGTAACTACAAAAAGTACAATGGTGTATATAATCACAATCACATGGTGGAATCTGAGAGTTTTGTCTCGTTTCTACCATTCCTAAGCTTTGTAAAGCACCCATATGTGCTGTCTTTCAGTGTTTGAAGCTCAGTCAGTTGCCCTTGAAGCACTACTATAGTTGAAGATATTCTCTCTATCTTCCACATGCTCTGACTTTTCTCTTGTAGTTGCACTTGGGCTGCATTTAGTTTTCTTTTGACACTCTCCAATGTACTCTTTCTTACAACCAACAGATGCTCCACTTCCGCCATGATTTGGAGATTAATAGAGTCGCAATTCAAAAATGAGTGGGGGACCAAACTGCAAGAAATAGAAGTTATGCCCCCATGGTCCATGAGAGCCTTCGGAGTGGATTGTGTGGTCTGAGTCACATACTGACCATTCTCATTGCAGTCAGTCCAGTTCTTGAGCTTTTTGGCCATCCCGCCCGGGAGCTTCTTGCAGTGATCTAGGACCTGTTCACCAAAAACAACCCATGCAACCTTCCGCTGACCCGTTGGCCTTTGCATAGCAGCTGGGCATCTCTCATACACAAACAAGGTTGAAAACTTGTGCGTGATTTATTTGTTGATTGGTATGGCTTGATATACTTTGTGAAACAATAATCTACATTATTCTGTATATTTAGGCCACACCATATGTAAGAAGATCCTGGCGCCTTTTCCCTTTTCTTTGTGAAGAGTGCCAGCCAATCCTCATCTATCACATCCTCATCAAACAAATGTTGGTACAGCTTGCCTTCCAAACTTAGACCGTACTCCTGGTAAAGCAAAATCTAGTCTTCTTGGGATATTGAGCCTTCCGAGATGCTACTATTGAGCACAAAAATTCAAGGGAAGGAGATTAGTCAAAACACTTCCACCGCCATGTAAAACTCTCCATTCCATGTAAAAAAACTAATGAAATGAGGACATGGGAAGAACAGTGGCAAACCTTTAACATATAATTTTTTAACCAAAAAGTACTAATTTAATAGATTCGTACATTCATGAGAAGGAAATGGGTGATTACCATTGCTCTTATTAGAGGTAGGAAAGGTGTCCTTTGACAAAAAAATTGCGGCACTCTAGGGCCGTTTGCTACTACTGGAATGCAAGTTGGTGGATGACACCTCAATCGGTGATTTATTTGGTAAGGTGCACTTTTGTGGTGGCATCTTCATATCTGGTGTCCCAATAAAAAAAACCATCAAATATCATCCAACAATGAATGCAACACCCTCAGCGGAGAGAGAGAGAGAGAGAGAGAGAGAGAGAGAGAGAGAGAGAGAGAGAGAGAGAGAGAGAGAGAGAGAGAGAGAGACAGAGAGAGAGAGAGAGACAGAGAGAGAAGAAGAAGAATAATAATAAAATCTAACATTTCAACAGCCTAGATATGCAAGGAAATCTGACCCAATAGAGATGAGCAAGTATCAGAGAGAGAGAGAGAGAGAGAGAGAGAGAGAGAGAGAGAGAGAGAGAGAGAGAGAGAGAGAGAGAGAGAGAGAGAGAGAGAGAGAGAGTAGCAATCCATGCAACGTGACCTTGGCACGTGCCAACACTGAGCAGATTACCTTTTGCATGCTTGCATTTCAACAAATGATAAAATCTTGAAGTGATATTTTCAAATCTTGGTAATCCCTTAATAGACTTAGACTAGACCCTCACACAATATGAAAGTACCAAAGTGATCCACCAATTTTGCCCCAAAACCTGACCACATTTTCATGCTTTCACCCTAGGAGGATATTATATTTCCTAATTAGTAACATTCATAGATGACTCTATTAGGAAGGTGTGGATCTACCGTTTAAAGAGAAAATAGGAAGTCTTTACTATGTTTCAAAAATTCCTTGCAATGGTAGAGAACTAGGCAAGCAAGAAGTTGAAGGCTTTACACACTGAGAACATGGGAGAGTATATCTCCATTGAGTTGAAAGTTTTGTATAGAAAAAGAGGCATTAATTAATAATTTACTACATAGTACACACTTGCATTATTGAGCATACGAAAAGGATAATTCGCCCTTGAGCATTTTCAACCAGGATTAGACTATTTGTTGGTCATTGACTATGGAGAGCCTACATGTTATTAAGAGGCTATTTAGATGGAAGATATTAAGTGGGAGCAGGCAATGCAATTAAAGTATAGCTCAAATATGGAAGATAGCGTGAAGTGGGAGTAGGCAACGCAATCAAAGGATAAATCAATTATGGAAAGTGAGACTTGAAATTGACAGAGTTATCAGAGGGAAAACAAGTCTTGCCTTGCAAATGGGTGTATAAAATAAATATATGGCAAAAGATCTCGAGCCTAAGTATAAGGCTAGATTGGTTGCTAAAGGATTCAAGCAAAAGAAAGGCATAGATTTTGATGAAATTTTCTCTCGAACAGTCATGATGACTACATTGCATCTTGTGCTTGGACTAGTAGCCACTGAGGACATGGAACTTGTTCGAATGGACATGAAGAAGGATTTTCTTCACGTAGATCTAGAATAAGATGTCTACATGAAACAGCCAGAGGGATTTGAAGTTGAATCTGAAAATCCTATGAGGACGAAGCTGGTGTATAGACTATGTAAGGCATTGTATGGCCTAAAGCAAGGCTCAAGAGAGTGGTACCAAAAATTTGACAAGTACATATAGTCCCAAAATTATGTGCAGATCCAAGAAGATCATTGCTCATATTCTTGAAAGTTAAATGATGGTTCACTTATCATCTTGATATTTTATGGTTATGATACCGACGACAGTACCCACAAAAATAAACTACTTATACAAATTCCATGCGCCGATATGATCGTTGGCATGAGTGTCGGTATGGATGCGTCGGTATGTCCATCGGTATAACAAATGTCAGTATACAAATACGAATGTAATATGTGCATATCGATGCGCATACTAATGGGCATATCAATGTCTATATGGACGCTCATACCAACACAAAACCTGCACAAAAAAAGAAAATTGAGTAGAGAAGGATGGCATCTGGTGTTGCATGTACTACAACACCAAAATCAGCCCTCTCTAGTCAAATGAGAGAGTGCAAAAGCAACCACACTCCACCTTTGTTTTGCTAGAAAATTCCACCGATGTGTGAGTACATATTGACCATGAAAAAACATAACCATAACAATACTCGCAAACAATAATCATCGTGTAAATTGCAAAACATAACCATAACCATAACCAAATTTTAAAACCATAACCATAACTAAATTTTGAAAGCATAACCATAACCTCAAACCATAACCATAACCAAATTTTAAAACCATAACCATAACCGAATCCTGAAACCATAACCATAACCATAACCGAATTCTCAAATCATAACCATAACCATAACCATCATGTAAATCACAAAACATAACCATAACATCAAACCATACCCATAACATTAAACCATAACCATAACATTAAATAGAACCATAACCATAACCACATTCTCAAACCATTATCATAACCTTGATAGGATTTCAAAATCATAACCATGACCAAATTCTGAAATCATAACCATAATCTTAAGTGGATTTCAAAATCATGAACATAACCACATTCTCAAACCATAGCCATAACCATAATTGTAAGCGGTTTTCAAAACCATAACTTTAATTAAATTTTCAAAACCATAACCACCATAACCTTAAGCAGATTACAAAACCATCACCATAACCAAATTCTCAAACCATAACCTTAACCATAACCATAATCTTAAGCAGATTACCAGACCATAACCAAATTCTCAAACCATAACCAAAATTGAACATACATGAATATATTTAGAACCTTGGCTACCGTCTAAAAATATATGTGAGTCAAAACATAACGAGCTACACATCAACATGTACAAATGAAAATATATACATTGACCATTCTAATCAAGTTATGGCCTCCCAGTCAACGGCTTCTCCCTTATCCTGAAGCTACAAAAGAAGAGTTGATAGTCCATGATTGAATCCATATTTCCCCTCTCTACCCGTCAAAGGATGCTTCATGGAAAGCTCTTGTAAGATAAACACTTAACCATAAGATAAACATTAGAAAAATAATATGTACGTTCATTATTTATATAGTGTATGACACTCACACTCATGTCAAAGAGTCTTGTAGCCTCCATTCTCAAGATTAGAACACCCTGTAGACTCTAGGTGTGCTCTGGCTGCATCTTGCTACTGCTAAAACTTGGACCTAGACATTCCTACATCTCTCATGAAATCCCTGTCCACTCCTCTACGTCTAGCCATGTTGACCTTGTCTCATTATTTTTGTATATGTCTTGTGCTTTGGATCAACAATGTGACATTGTTCGCAATAGCCACGCCCAAGATCCAGTCATTGGAACTAGATCGTATCCCTTTGCTGGTATGTACTCTCTGTGAATGGCATCAATGATGTAATTCTTTCTGTCCGCATCCTAAGAATCCCAATGATCCATCACAGAGTGCCCAAACTGCAGCGTACAAAGCTGGAGAACCTTTGACACATGGCCTTTCCATCCCTATCCATACGTGTTGTAACATTTGATGGCCTAGTAACTTGTGTGTAGCGGAAAATAGCATAGACATAGTGAGCATTTCATTAGAATAGATTCCTAATGAGCATAGCAAGAGTGCTTGGATGGAGAGAGCAACAAAAAGCATAACATCTAGTTAGATAGGCATGAACAATACTTCAAAAGAGAGAGAAATTAATCTATTGACAATAGTTGAGGATAGAATTTACATGGAGCCGGTCCCCCCTCCAAAAGGCTTTGTGTTATAGGTTTCCCCCATCAAGGGAGACATTTTACAATACAAATCTTTGTGTTCCTTCAATAACTAGCTAGTGCAATGAAGATGGAAGCTTCAAGCACTAAGCAAACACATAGAAAACACAACATCAATTCCCTCACAGTCTCAGACCCAAGACCTCACTTCCTTCGAAGATGGTGAGAGCTATTGGGGTATGAGAGTAGATTGAGAGGAAGGAGTAGTCTTACGAGAAATAAGTATATCTCCTCACATAATCACTCATAAAAGCTTAGCATAGCTTAGTAATTAGCATGGTAGAGGAGATGAGCATGCATTGAAGCTTGGCTCTTGGTTGGGTTTGCATCACAAAGCCAAGAGTTGTTGGTGTAGGCCTCCCTTCTCACAAAGCTTGGAGTAGATGATGAGTTTTCCATTAAAGCTTGAAAAGGAGAGAGAGACTCTTCTTGCTTCACACATGAGATTGTGAGTGTGTGTGTGTATGTGTGTGTGTGTGTGTGTGTGTGTCGTAATGCCTTGTCAAAATCAGTCCCCCTCTCTCTTTTAGTCGACCCCTCTTGCTTTTTACTCATGTTGACATCCCATTGGACCCTACAAAGCCTAGCCAATGATAATTAAGAAGCATAAGTGATAGCCTTGTGACATGTGTCCCCCTTTCCCCTTTTGTGAGAGCTTTAGGTAATTAAATTATGCAACTAAATTCTCACTAAACCCCTTTATCTTCTGGCCAATAGGAAGCAGGCAAGCCATTGGGCTGTTGAATGCTCATTGGACCCCTTGCGAGACTGTCCAATAGTCTTCTAGAGAGCTTAATTGTCATAATAATCAATATCTAATTCTCCTAAATGATTTTCTCATATTAAACTGATCATTTAATGTGGGGAGGTACCAGGGGAGAAAAAAGCTAGAATATTGGTTAAGTTAGCAGACCGGCCACAGTAGGGATCCAAAGGAGGGAAAATAGGGATCCAAAGGAGGGAAAATAGGGATCCAAAGGAGGGGCCATCTGCAAAAGATCCATGTGCAACAATGGGCTAAAAAGACCCTAAGGTTCAGCCCATTAAGACTTCCAAAATGCTAAGGTTCCAAAATTCAAAGGTTGTGTCCAAAGGTCAACCCTAGGGAAAATTGGATGCTTAGTGTGTGTACAAAAGTCTTCTTCAAAGCCTACAAAGGAGGGGGCGAGCCCATTTAGTAGGGGATGAGAGAGAAAGCCACACACACACACACACACACACACACACACACACACACACACACACACACACACACAGAGGCTCCCTTTACACAAAGGGAATTAGGGACACATGTCAGCTCCCTAGGCCAGATGCCCACAAGGTGTGCCCAATTCCTATTGAAGACCCTTGAAGTGGACCAATGAGAATTAAGCTAGAGTAAATCTAGTTTAATTAATTTAAAAACATTTAATAAAAGAAACCAATGAGAATTAAGTCTCCTAGAAGACTATTGGGCAGTCTCCCAAGGGGTCCAATGAGCATTCAGGAGCCCAATGGCTTGCCTGATTCCTATTGGCCAGGAGGCAAAGGGGTCCAATGAGAGTTTAGTTTAATTATTTAATTACCTAAAGCTCTCACAAAAGGGGAAAGGGGGACACATGTAAGAAGGCTATCACTTATGCTGCTTAACACCCATTGGCTTGACTTGGGGAGGTCCAATGAGGCAAAAGCCAGACCAATTTAGCAGGAAGGGCTCGCCCAAGAGAGAGAGAGGGGGCTGATTTTTGCTTGGCATTGACACACACACACTCACACTGGACCATGTGTGAAGAAAGAATACTCTATCTCCTCCCAAGCTTTAATGGAGAGCTCATCACCTACTCCAAGCTTGTGAGATAGAAGCCTACATCAACACTCTCTGGCATGTGGATGCAAATCCAACCAAGAGCCAAGCTTCAATGCATGCTCATCTTCTCTACCAAGCTAATTACTAAGCTAAGCTATGCTAATATGAGTGATTATGTGAGGAGATGTACATCTTTCTCGTAAGATACTCCTTCTTCCTCTCAATCTACTCTCATACCCTGCTAGCTCTCACCATCTTCGAAGGTGTGTGAGGTCTTGGGTCTGAGAACGGGGATAATTCAAGTTGTATTTGATTAAGTGTTTTGCTTAGTGCATGAAGCTTCCATCTTCATTGCACTAGCTAGTCTTGAAGGAACACAAAGAATTGTATTGTACAATGTCTCTCTTGATGAGAGAAACCATAATACAAAGCCTTTTGGAGGGGGGACCGGCTCCATGCAAATCCGGTCCTCAACTGTTGTCAATAGCTTAATTTCTCTCTCTTTTGAAAGTATTGTTGATGCTATCTAACTAGGTGTTATGCTTTTTGTTGCTCTCTCCACCCAAGCACTCTTGTAATTCTCATTAGGAATCTATTCTAATGAAATGCCCACTATGTTCATGCTAATTTCCGCTACACATAAGTTATTAGGCCATTAAATGTTACATTAATTCTTATTGGTTCTTTTATTAAGTGTTTTTAAATGGATTAAACTAGATTTACTCTAGCCTAATTCTCATTGGTCCACCTCTATGGCCATCCAATAGGATTTGAGTGCACCTTGTGGGCAATTGGGCTAGGGAGCTGGCATGTGTCCATTATGCCCTTTGTGTAAAGGAGCTTGCATGAGAGAGAGAGAGAGAGAGAGAGAGAGAGAGAGAGAGAGAGAGAGAGTGTGTGTGTGTGTGTGTGTGTGTGTGTGTTTCTTCGTCATCCCCTACTAAAAGGGCTCGCCCCCATCAATCTAGGACCACTTGAAGATTTTTTGGTCATCACATAAGTATCCAACTCCATTAAGCTCAACCATTTGGACATAACCTTTGAATTTTGGAACCGTAGTATTTTGGAAGTCTTAATGGGCTGAACCTTAAGGTCTTTGAAGCACATTGTTGCACATTGCTCTTTTGCAGATGGCCCCACCTTTGGATCCCTACTGTGGCCGGTCTGTCAACTTAACCAATATTCTAACTTTTTCTACTAATGCTAAAAAGCTGCATGCATTACCAAAACCACTTTCTTAAGACATGATAAGAATTACTTGTTGTAGATGAACCTTCTTCTTTAGCTTCAGCATGTCCTCACTGTTTCCAAGTCAACGAAGCATGCTCGACTGCCTCCTAGATCAACCTCAACCTCTTTGATGTCCTCATCATTGAAAGGGTTTTCCTGCTTTAGTTTTGCAAGCTGCACTTCATAGTGCTCTATGTCATCCTTTATCCGCTTCACAACAGCATTGGAACCCTCGGCTCTCAACAATGTTTCCTAGTTCTCATGAAGAGTTTAGCTTCACAGATCGATTTGCACATTGCATTGACAAAGTAGGAGATTGTTGGGTTTAAAACCAATTGGTTGGACGCCCACTACTTACTCTAGTCTTATCTGCACACGCACTCCACAAAAAAGCGTTCATTTGCCATGTCACAAGTTTTCAAGAACGTGCTTCCTTAATCTTGCTAAAAGAGAATGAGAGTCATGGGACTACTATTTAGAACCATTTAGTTAGCTCATTGTTTGTAGGGGACGTGCTCTTAATATCTTTGTTCCAAGAAATAGAAATAGGAAGAAAAAAGTTTGTCATTATTAACTTGCAAATAGACAAGCTTCTCCACGATTGGCCCAATGGCCTACCGAATCAAAGGACGAGCTTGTGTTGTCCCCGGTCGGTGTGAGGTTGAGCAATCATATATAACAAAAAGACTTGGCGGCTCGGAAGATATCGGTGAGAATGGATGGCGCGTCAGCAGCTTTAACTAATGAGCATGGTGAAGAAGAATTACAACTGCAGGAGGAGGAGGGGCCAGGATTTGCAGATTGTAGCATATGCATGGGCAAGGTCAGCGAGGCCACGGTGACGGAGTGCGGCCACGTCTTCTGCCGACCCTGCTTAGGCAGGTGGATTAGTAGGCGTGGCAGGGACTCTTGCCCCTACTGCCGGTGCCCGCGTATCGCATGGAGACACCCGGAGCCAGGTATTGCCTGGTTTTTAACCATCCACCCCCCCAGCAGCAGCTCGTCTTGCGGCAAATGTGGACGGCCGGAGGCTTGCCTTCCGGTGACGCTGGCCGGATGCGGTCACGTTTATTGCTGGCCCTGCATTGCTCCTTTGCTCCCCAAGCCCTGCCCTCGTTTGCAGCGCCTTCTGGAGTTGCCTTCCTCTGTCACCAGCCGGGACCTGGGGCTGGGCCCCCCCTTCGGCTTCTCCGATGGGCCTGGCAGCCACCCCATTGCCTGCCTTCTCCCGTCCGGCCGCTGCCGCATTCTGTATAAATACCATGGTGTTCTGGCACTTGCCATGTCTCGGATCTCTGCTTTGCTTGCTGGCTGCACCTCGGCCGAGCGGCTGGACTACATTCTCTTCTCGATGCCGCTGCGACTTCTCAGCTTCTTCAGCCAGGGGAGGCTGGATGCCCACTCACCTGCGATGAAGCTCTTGCGAACAGCTCTCCAACAGTGTGCGGCCACGCTCACCGGCGGCCGGACAGCTCATAATATAGCGACGGATGCACGTACCGATGGTCAAGAAGACCAGCAGCAGAACTATATTACTAGCAGCAGTGATTTAGATGACGACGTTGATGTAGACGACAATATGATTGCCTTCTGTCCGCAGTGCGCGCAGCCCTTTAACCAGTTGTTCGTGTTTCCTATCTTCTTGAGTGGCGCCAGCAGCAGCAGCACCACCACCACCACTACGTCGTCCCAAGATGACAACAATAATCCTATCAGCTCACTGCCTCCTCCTCCTCATGTTGTAACCCCTCGTGTTCTTCGTCCAGGAAGCTCCATTTTACAGCTTGTAACTTTCCTCCGCCAGCTTGTGTTTCATATAGCCTATGAAGAGCAAGCTCAAAACGCCAAGTCTGTGTAAGGCAATTTCCACTGCTTTTTTAATAAAACAATATCTGTTTTAAGTGCCACGGGTCTTCGATCTGTGTGTCCCCACTTTAGGGGACCCCTTTTGAGTTGCTCGCCTCTTCTCAACTAGTCTTGCTTGGTGGGCATTGCTATAGAGCATAACAAGAGTTACGCACATTGACATCAAGCATCTAACACTGAAATGAACAAGTACAAAGTGAAGTGGTGAATTTTTAGAAAAGAATTGCATGTGTATTTATTAAATAAATTTGATGATTGATTACCTCTATAGCTATCTCTAAAATGGTCCAATGTCACGGCTTTCTCTACAACTATTTGAGTAGTGAGACCAAGGCACTGCTCTTTGCAATACATGTTTTGATAGTTTTTGGAGTGCAGTTGGTTACTTGGTTGGTTGTGATTGCTGTGGCCTCGGATTTTGTTTTGGAACACGAGTGGATGAGTAGAACCAATTGATAGGCAACAACAACGGCTTAGATTGGGACTTGATGACCATTTGGAAAAAGCAAGTTGTGTCCCAAAGGGCTCACTATGTGACACAGGGCTAATGAAGGGGATAATTAAATCAAGCAAAAGGTTGCAGCTTAATAATTATGCTTAAACTCTACTCCTTAACCTACTTTGGTAGTTTATTTGTAGATTGTCATTAGCTTGGTAATATCGTTGGCCATTTAGTCTCGAGACCGGGGACCCATCTTTGAGGCTCCCATCTTACTCTGAATCAAGCGTAGTCAATTTTCTCTTATTTCTTGTAGAGAGAGAGAGAGAGAGAGAGAGAGAGAGAGAGAGAGAGAGTTATGTGTCGTCATAGTTGGAGGGTTTGGACTATTGATCACAAAACCTGGTGCAAAACATATCTGAGGAGGAAAACACTGGGATAAAGAATTTTCTTCATGCTACAAAACAGTTATGCAGAGGAGAACGTTGGCCTACAATATATTAGATGCATTGTCAAACAAGGACATAGGTAAATTGTCATCAACCACCTAGGAATAAAGTCAACATGTGTGTAGAGTGCATCGAATACTACAATACATAAGTTGAATTGTCCAACTAGTACGTACAATCTATTTTACATATAAATATGATGATCAAGATTGAGCATACACTCCTAAGAAAACTTAAGGAAGCATTGACAAACTCAAAAAATACAAAAAGAATCAATAGACTATAAAAAAATTTAAATGCACTACCGATCGGATAATTGTGTTCAAGTATTGTCCAATCGTGCAAGCCGGAGGACGATGTTTGAGTCAAGCTACATAAAAGCAATGTGAATAGTTAAACATTTTGTCTTGCAATGAAGCGTCACAGAGTAAAAAAGCTAAATATACCATGCCCTGCCCAGTAGCATTTATGTGTTGCGTCAAGAAAATGCATAGACATGAAAAATTGGATGCAAATAATGGACCTTGCAGTGTTGTTGAGCTGGAATTGTGCTTGTGCAATCGAAATGTTCTCTAGTTTGTGCCACGTGGCTTGCGTGAATTTCCTTTCTATTTGATATAAAGATATGATGATCGTGATTGAGCATACATTCTTGACTGTCAAGGAATGAGCAAAAGGAAATATTTTAGCAACTATTGGACCACCAAACATTTTTCGAGTTGCAAAAATCAAATTTCAACAATGTCAAAGACACCGTTCTATCAAGTGTGCGCAGCACTTTGGCTCAAATTAAGGTCCCGCATTCAGCAAGTGAGCTTTTTGTTAAGAGAACCTCTCTGACGATGATCTTGAACAATAGTACAGGTGTAGCCTCAGTAAACCAATCCAAAATTGCTAGTGTCCTAGGTGTCCATCGAAGGAATATAGTTGTTGGGCTGGAGAATAAAGATGAGGATGATGTGTTTACATTGAGTGCTTGTGAGAGACAATTGCCACAAGGAACCATTATCACTAATGAAACAAGAGATTTGGTGTATGCCTTTTGGACATCAAAATCCAGAGTTTCACCTAACAAGAAGGACATATAATGTAAGAAGAGAATTGGAAGGAAAAGTGTTGTCAAACATCCTGTGCATCTACTCGATGACTCTCAGGTACCAACAAATCTTAGCAATTTTAATTTATTTGGTGATTCTTAAGGCTGATTTGGTCAAGATATTACCAAATTTGGTGGTCTGCTATATGGCAGTGGTGGTTTACAGTACCTTACAAAGGTTGTATACATAACCAATGCATTCTTGGGTAGTTCCAAAGCTATCCTTTATAGAACCAAAGCCCGTGTGCAATACCAAATTTGGTAGTCTACTATATGGTAGTGGTGGTATACAGTACCTTACAAAGGTTATATATAGTACCAATGCACTCCTATGTAGTTCCAAAGCTATCCTATAAAGAAACAAAGCCCCTGTGCAGTACCAAATTTGGTAGTCTCCTGCATACTAGTGATTCCAAAGCCTATCTGTACAGTATCAAAGCCTCTGTATAGTACCTTTTCCATCCCTACAGGCACCAAAGCCTCAATCTTTAGTACCAAAGCCTCACTCTATTTTACCAAAGCCTACTTGTGTAGTACCAAAGTCTTTGTGCATTACCAAAACTATTCCCTGTATAGTACCAAAACATTCTTGTTTATCACCAAAGCATTTGCAAAGTTTCCATATGGGTACTCTTCTGCAAACAATTCTAAAATGGGTCAAAAGGAGACATAAAGTACAATTTCTGGTACTGCTTACAACCAATTTGGGTTCTACAGTACTATCTTTGGTATTGTTTACAACCAGTTTTGGTTCTACAGTACAATATTTGGTACTGTTTACATCCAATTTTGGTTTTATATTACTAAAATGGGTACTGTTTACATCCAATCTTGGTTCTACAATACCATCTTTGGTACTGTTTACATTCAATTTTGGTTCTACAGTACAATCTTTGGTACTTTTACATCCAATTTTGGTTCTACAATACAATCTTTGGTAGTGTGTCCAATTTTGGTACATTACTATCTTTGGTACTGTTTACAACCAATTTTGGTTCTACAGTACAATCTTTGGTAGTGTGTACATCCAATTTGGTACATTACTATCTTTGGTACTGTTTACAATCAATTTTGGTTCTACAGTACAATCTTTGGTACTCTTTACATCCAATTTTGGTTCTACAGTACTATCTTTGGTACAATTTACAACCTATTTTGGTACTACAGTACAAGCTTTGGTAGTGTGTACATCCAATTTTGGTACATTACTATCTTTGGTAATGTTTAAAACCAATTTTGATTCTACAGTACAATCTTTGGTACTGCTTACATCCAATTTTGGTTCTACACTCTTTGGTACTGTATACAACAATTTTGGTACTACTACACATTAGTGGGACTTTACCATTTGCATGAAGTTGGAATTTTCTAACTCTTATTGTATTGGTTCCACAGGTAGAGCTATACCAAAGATTCAAGAGGACTCACCCTACAGTGGTCGTGTCTCTTAGATGCTTTGAGGCATTAAAGCTGTACTTTGTTCGGAAGTTGAAAGAGCTGCTGTGTATCCCATGTGCAGATACTCTATTTCAAAGAGGTTCTTAATCAGATGCGGCAAAACAAGTTTGGGCATCATGGGAAAGGTCACCTTTGCACTGCTCCATGTGCTGTAGAAGTGATGATATAGGAGAGTGTTTTGCAAACCAGGTAGTATGTCAGCACATCACTAGTATGTGGGAATCCATCATGTGCCCAAAGCCAAGAGATAGTGAATACCATGCCGAGAAATGTTTGATGGGGGACTGCTCCCAATGTGGTGTACGAAAGTTGACATTTTGTCCCAATGAGATAGCAGAGGATAGCAGGGAGGTGTCTGGTGACGGTCTTCATGGATGTTGGAACAGGACAACTTGATGCAGGTGGGAGTGAGAAGAAGAGAAAGGACTTGATTGTGCAACGGATGAAAAGTGCTGCTTTTCTTAGCCTGTTTTCAGCCCACCTCACAGGCTTCATCAAGAACAACTTTTTCTTTCATTGGCAAACCCAACAATTCAAGGATTGTTTGCTCAAGTTTCCTAGCAATGTCGTTGTATCAGTTATTGACTTTGCAAAAAATTATTCTTTCAAAATTCAGAATGAGATTCAGTCAATACATTGGTGGTCTACCCAAGTCAAAATACTTGTGCACATCACTTATGTAAGAAATGCAGCAGGTGGTGTTCAAAAGACGCTGCACTTTTACATATCCAATGACAAGCAGCATGATACATTGTTTGTATAACATTGTCTCTTGCTTCATGAAAGGTGGATGAAACAACAAGGACATTGTTTGCAGCACCATTGGGTGTGGTCAGATGGTGCAACTTCACAATTCAAATCATGTAGACCTTACTATTTTGTGGTCAGGTACTATCAAATGACAGGCTTGCACATGATGCATAACTTCTCAGCATCCGGGCATGCAATAGGAGAGCATGATGGAGTAGGGGTAGTCATCAAGAGAACCTTGACGCATGAGAAATTGAAACCAAATGGCTGGCCTATGAAGTGTGTGGCTGATGTGGTGAACTTTTTGAACACAACATTTCAGCCAAGAGATCAGTCTCACAAGTGTACTACACAGAGAGTCTTCTGGCTTATAGGCATGGATGATGTGCAACGCGATCTCCAATGGGACTGTGAGCGCATTGTGGGCTCCCGCTCATGTCATTGTGCTGATGGGTATTCAAAGGACAACCCGTGTGCTGTGCGCTTTCAAACCCTTTCATGCTTCTGTAATCCATGTATGAGTGGGCTATGGAGAAGATGCAAAAATAGACTACACATAGAAGAATGGAAATATGTTTCCATCAAACCACTGCCAGAGTCTGTAAATACAGGAAGGTACAATGAACAGGATGATGAGGAGGATGACAGATATTCAGATTTTGTGCCGATGAGCCAAGTTCCTAACCTGCCATTGTATGAAGGAAGCCCTGAAATGTTATGTGAAATGTTGCGTTGGGGATAACTTTGGAGTCAAAGTAGACGAGACTAAAGAGGACTTCTACCTTACCAAATGCACGAAGGAGTTGTACCAGATGGTGAGATCACAAAAGGATATGTGGCATAACAAGATTGTTAGAGGCGGGAAGGTTGTTGAAGGTTTCTACTATGGCCAAGTCGAAGGAAAAGTTGATACATATAGCTTGCTAGATCAGACATCTGTAGTCATGATCTACTCACATCTTTTAAGGGCCATACGTTTCCCGTTGGAGCCTATTGTTGGAGTCCCTAATCAGTTCAAGTTATCTGTTGAAGTATATGAGAACATATACAATAGCTTGCCATATGATGATGATGATAGTGATGATGGTGCATCCATGATACTTGAAGTTACACAATGCCAAAACCCCTAAGTGGGCAAGTCCATGCTTTTCCTCTTGGTCAGAATATATCTTTTTGTCCTCATGGTTTACTGTTGTTCTTTTTATCCTTCACTTCCTCTATTCAGTACTTGAGATTGATGTAAAATAACTGCCTGGATATATCTTTTTGTCCTCATGTTTTATTGTTGTTCTTTCTATCCTTCACCTCCTCTGTACAATACTTGAGATTGATGTAAAATAACTGACTGGATATATCTTTTTGTCCTCATGGTTTACTGCTGTTCTTTTTATCCTTCACTTCCTCTGTTCAGTACTTATTTGAGATTGAGGTAAAATAACTACCTGGATATATCTTGTTGTCCTCATGGTTTACTGTTGTTGTTTCTATCCTTCACTTTCTCTATTCAGTACTTGAGATTGATGTAAAATAACTGCATGGATATGCACCAACTTGACCCCATTAGGAAATTTCGGAGGTCATTTGGAGGGCCTTCTAAGAAAATGTATTTTTTGCACTCTCTCTCTAGAAAAAATGGCAGATAAAAGAGCTGGGTCTTTCATAGTAGAACTTCAAAAAGTGTACTTTAAGTAGATTCCTTACTCTTCTGAACATTCGTTCGTAGTGATTGAGGGATAATCCTCTTTTCAGTTGCATTGAATGAACCTCGTCAATATGGAGGGAATGAGGCTAACATGGAGGGACGAATCCGCAGCCGCTATTCACTTTCCATTAAACCTGCACATTTGGCTAATGGCGCACTCCTCAAATGGCACAAATGTTACCCAGAAACGAGCCAAATATCACCTTCACATTGATTTGGACAATGAGTACCAACCATTGATTAAGCGCAGTAAAACAAACACACATATACCTCCCGCTTCCATAGACACGCTCAGAGCTCAAGGAGCTAAACACATAGATATCTGGACGAGAGGCTCTCTCTACCCTAAGAATCCAATAACTAATGCGTCTCCACCGTTTGTCAATCCTACAAGCTTATTGACCTTTGCTGGTGATGGAGAAAAGGGCCTTCTGGGTTATTGTAAATCACTTACAAGAGAAGCTGAAACTTACAAGAGCATTCTCCAAGCTCAACAATGTGAGATTGTTCGCCTTTCACATTTACATTCTACAGATCAGGTTACCATTTTGCAACATAAAACAGAGGTACAAGAACTGAAAGGAAAGGTGCGAAGTTGTCAAATGAAGGACACCATCTTGGGTGGTCGTATCCGAAAGAAGAAATTGCGCAATCTTGAAACATTGCAGGTTGCATCAGGAGGTCTCAAGAAAAGAATCCGAGCATTAAGGTGATGCTTCTTGGTTGGCTACATTGTCTTAGTTAAGTAATCTTTTTGTTTTTTCTTGTTATGCATTGTTTTCATGTGCCTAAATAGTGTTAGTGAAGCAAATTTTCTGTTATTTACTTATGCATTGTCTTCATGTAGAGATTCAATCTATCCTGACAAGGAAAACATTGACCCCAAAGCCAATATAGGAAAGAGATTGAAGCCACTTATAAGTAGAAGCCTGGCAGCAGATATAGTACATGACAAGAAGTTTAAGGTCCTACAACGAAATGTAGTGGACCGCTTTATTTCAGAGAACTCAGTGCCTGCAAAAGAGATACAAGGCACACTTGATTCACTTGGTGTAAGCAAAAGAGGATATTCGGCTATCCAAAAGTCTGTCTCATCCATCTTTGTTAGGAAGGGTATAAAATCCAAACTTCTACCATCAGCCTCAAGTATTTGGAAAGAGAGGCTTCAGCTTAACGAGGCACAGGGAGACTATCTTGGACAGCCCTTTCATATTAAAGCAACTTACAGTGGCCATGGAGCAAACATGGCATATGATGCGTTCAACAATATTTTTATGGACCTACGGATATTACAAAAGAGAATGGTGGAGTTTTACAACATCACATTTGAAGAGTCACGTGGGGTATTACATTTTGTGTTAAAACTGGATGAGTGTGAGCTTGTTAAAGAGAAAAAGCTAGAGCGTGTTACTATTACTTTAATGAATAGAGCCCTCTCAAAGTGTCCCAGTGATGATCCTTTATATTTTAGTGTTCAATCAGAATCTAACATATGGTGGCTTGGTGCGTTTGAGGTAAGCGAGATTCTCAAGTAAGCTCAAATGTTCAGATCTACTTAAGTCTCATTTATTTTGTGTTGCAGGTAAAGAAAGAAGATCATGAGATTCTATATTGGGTGTTCCATCGAACTAATATTCCGGAGGTGATTGATCGACAGACTAACCAGGGAGAGGTACTACGTCTAGATGGAAGGGGAGACTTTCAAGTTCAGTGGCATCTTGCAGGTGACCTTAAAACATTAAAGTGCATGTATAATTGTGGAATGGGTGCAATGGCAAAGTCACCGTGTTTGTTCTGCATGGAGCCTGCAAAGGTCATGGACCCAAAGTGGTGGAGAAAAGCTCCAACACGTCACATTGAGGATTCTGCTTTTCGACCGGTTTTGAAAATACCACTTGTGAATGTCCACATTTGTACAATGCATGCCCTTTGTAGAATTGTGGAGAAATTGGTCTACTTATACATTGGGTTTGCTTGGAAGATTAAGAACTCCGCAGAACGACAAGTAGCCCTACAGTGCTTAGAAATGGTATTGTCGGATATGGGGCTTCATGGTGGCAATGTGAAAATCCAGCGGGATGAAAAGAGATCAACTGTTGAGAAGGATGTCCCATGCAAACCATCCATCGGTGGGGTGAAGGCACGGAGGTTTTTATCTAAGCCCCAAGGTACAAGAGATCCAAAGCTAACAAAACATGGAAAAATATATAACACATCTTATGTTAGCAAGGTAGAGTATCAGAGCTGGAAAAAGCTACATATTGTAGTCAAAGACCACGAACCAACTACTCGTAACACGAAGGCTGAGGTTTGGCGATCAATAGACATCCTATTTTTGATGTGCGACAAAGATGACTGGTCACAAGGTGATATGAACAAGTTCAAGGAAAATCTCAACCTTCTGAAAAAATCATTCAAGACAGCATGGACAGACACCCAGATTACTCACTACATGGTATTATCATGTATTTCTTTCTCTTATGTGCAAATATGTGACTGTAAAACATTCTAACTAATCTGTTTTCATATCCAGCACATCATCTTCAATCATTTGCCATATTTTATACAGAAGTATGGGAACCCGGCAATATGGAATACCCAAGGGATGGAAAAGTCTCATTACATGGCGAGAAATGCTTATTTCAGGCACACACGACATGGTGGCTCTCGAATCAAGGCTAACAGTTTG